>NC_091322.1:6750023-6752523 GCF_038502225.1 Cherax quadricarinatus | reverse complement strand
CCACAGGGGTCAGTTCTAGGACCAGTGCTATTTTTGATATATGTGAACGACATGATGGAAGGAATAGACTCTGAAGTGTCCCTGTTCGCAGATGACGTGAAGTTGATGAGAAGAATTAAATCGGACGAGGATGAGGCAGGACTGCAAAGAGACCTGGAGAGGCTGGACATGTGGTCCAGTAACTGGCTTCTCGAATTCAATCCAGCCAAATGCAAAGTCATGAAGATTGGGGAGGGGCAAAGAAGACCGCAGACAGAGTATAGGCTAGGTGGACAAAGACTACAGACCTCACTCAGGGAGAAAGACCTTGGGGTGACCATAACACCGAGCACATCACCGGAGGCACACATCAACCAAATAACCGCTGCAGCATACGGGCGCCTGGCAAACCTGAGAATAGCGTTCCGATACCTTAATAAGGAATCGTTCAAGACACTGTACACTGTGTATGTTAGGCCCATACTGGAGTATGCAGCACCAGTCTGGAACCCACACCTGGTCAAGCACGTCAAGAAGTTAGAGAAAGTACAAAGGTTTGCAACAAGGCTAGTCCCAGAGCTCAAGGGAATGTCGTACGAGGAAAGATTAAGGGAAATCGGACTGACGACACTGGAGGACAGAAGGGTCAGGGGAGACATGATAACGACATACAAGATACTGCTAGGAATAGACAAGGTGGACAGAGATAGGATGTTCCAGAGAGGGGACACAGGGACAAGTGGTCACAACTGGAAGCTGAAGACTCAGACGAGTCACAGGGACGTTAGAAAGTATTTCTTCAGTCATAGAGTTGTCAGCAAGTGGAATAGCCTAGCAAGTGAAGTAGTGGAGGCAGGAACCATACATAGTTTTAAGAAGAGGTATGACAAAGCTCAGGAAGCAGAGAGAGAGAGGATCCAGTAGCGATCAGTGAAGAGGCGGGGCCAGGAGCTGAGTCTCGACCCCTGCAACCACAATTAGGTGAGTACAATTAGGTGAGTGTACACACACACACACACACACACACACACACACACACACACACACACACACACACCACCACACACACACACACACACACACACACACACACACACACACACACACACACACACACCACCACCACCACACACACACCACCACACACCACCACACACTACCACACACACACACCACACACACACACACACACACACACACACACACATACATACATACAGCCCCTGGTTTACCCGACGGTGTAAGGAGGCAAAAACAAAGTGCAATAGAGAATGGAAAAAGTACAGAAGGCAGAGAACACATGAAAATTGGGAGATTAGTCGCAGAGCCAGGAACGAGTATGCACAGGTAAGGAGGGAGGCCCAGCGACAGTATGAAAATAACATAGCATTGAAAATCAAGACTGACCCGAAACTGTTGTATAGCCACATCAGGAGGAAGACAACAGTCAAAGACCAGGTGATCAGACTGAGGACAGAAGGTGGAGAACTCACAAGAAATGATCAGGAGGTATGTGAGGAGCTAAACAGGAGATTTAAGGAAGTTTTTACAGTAGAGACAGGAAGGGCTCTGGAAAGACAACACAGAAGGGAACATCAAGTGGGAATATACCAACAAGTGTTGGATGACATACGAACAACCGAGGAGGAGGTGCAGAAGCTGCTAAGTGACCTTGATACCTCAAAGGCGATGGGACCGGACATCTCCCCGTGGGTCCGTAGAGGAGGAGCAGAGATGCTGTGCGTGCCCCTAACCACAATCTTCAACACATCCCTTGAAACTGGGCAACTACCTGAGAAATGGAAGACAGCATATGTAGTACCCATATTTAAGAAAGGAAACAGAAACGAGGCACTAAACTACAGACCTGTCTCTGACATGTATTGTGTGCAAAGTCATGGAGAAGATTATCAGGAGGAGAGTGGTCGAACACCTGGAACGGAACAAGATTATAAATGAAAACCAGCATGGGTTCATGGAAGGCAAATCCTGTGTCACAAACCTTCTGGAGTTTTATGACAAGGTAACAGAAGACACAAGAGAGAGGGGTGGGTTGATTGCATTTTCCTAGACTGCAGGAAGGCCTTTGACACAGTTCCTCACAAGAGATTAGTGCAGAAGCTGGAGGATCAGGCGCATATAACAGGGAGGGCACTGCAATGGATCAGGGAATACCTGACAGGGAGGCAACAACGAGTCATGTTACGTGAAGAGGTATCACAGTGGGCGCCTGTTACGAGCGGGGTCCCACAGGGGTCAGTTCTAGGACCAGTGCTATTTTTGATATATGCGAACGACATGATGGAAGGAATAGACTCTGAAGTGTCCCTATTCGCAGATGATGTGAAGCTGATGAGAAGAATTAAATCGGACGAGGATGAGGCAGGACTGCAAAGAGACCTGGATAGGCTGGACATGTGGTCCAGAAACTGGCTTCTCGAATTCAACCCTGCCAAATGCAAAGTCATGAAGATTGGGGAGGGGCAAAGAAGACCGCAGACAGAGTATAGGCTAAGTGGAC
>NC_091322.1:6642523-6745023 GCF_038502225.1 Cherax quadricarinatus | reverse complement strand
AGGTTCTAGCATCAGGAGGTACAACCAGTGGTGTAGCCAGGTTCTAGCATCAGGAGGTACAACCAGTGGTGTAGCCAGGTTCTAACATCAGGAGGTACAACCAGTGGTGTAGCCAGGTTCTAGCACCGGGAGGAAGGTACAACCAGTGGTGTAGATAGGTTCTAGCATCAGGAGGTACAACCAGTGGTGTAGCCAGGTTCTAACATCAGTAGGTACAACCAGTGGTGTAGCCAGGTTCTAGAACCGGGAGGAAGGTACAACCAGTGGTGTAGCCAGGTTCTAGCATCAGGAGGTACAACCAGTGGTGTAGCCAGGTTCTAGCACCGGGAGGAAGGTACAACCAGTGGTGTAGCCAGGTTCTAGCATCAGGAGGTACAACCAGTGGTGTAGCCAGGTTCTAGCATGAGGAGGTACAACCAGTGGTGTAGCCAGGTTCTAGCATGAGGAGGTACAACCAGTGGTGTAGCCAGGTTCTAACATCAGGAGGTACAACCAGTGGTGTAGCCAGGTTCTAGCATCAGGAGGTACAACCAGTGGTGTAGCCAGGTTCTAACATCAAGAGGTACAACCAGTGGTGTAGCCAGGTTCTAGCATCAGGAGGTACAACCAGTGGTGTAGCCAGGTTCTAACATCAGGAGGTACAACCAGTGGTGTAGCCAGGTTCTAGCATCAGGATGTACAACCAGTGGTGTAGCCAGGTTCTAGCATCAGGAGGTACAACCAGTGGTGTAGCCAGGTTCTAGCATCAGAAGGTACAACCAGTGGTGTAGCCAGGTTCTAACAGGAGGTACAACCAGTGGTGTAGCCAGGTTCTAGCATCAGAAGGTACAACCAGTGGTGTAGCCAGGTTCTAGCATCAGGAGGTACAACCAGTGGTGTAGCCAGGTTCTAGCATCAGGAGGTACAACCAGTGGTGTAGCCAGGTTCTAGCATCAGGAGGTACAACCAGTGGTGTAGCCAGGTTCTAGCATCAGGAGGTACAACCAGTGGTGTAGCCAGGTTCTAGCATCAGGAGGTACAACCAGTGGTGTAGCCAGGTTCTAGCATCAGGAGGTACAACCAGTGGTGTAGCCAGGTTCTAGAATCAGGAGGTACAACCAGTGGTGTAGCCAGGTTCTAGCATCAGGAGGTACAACCAGTGGTGTAGCCAGGTTCTAACATCAGGAGGTACAACCAGTGGTGTAGCCAGGTTCTAGCATCAGAAGGTACAACCAGTGGTGTAGCCAGGTTCTAGCATCAGGAGGTACAACCAGTGGTGTAGCCAGGTTCTAGCATCAGGAGGTACAACCAGTGGTGTAGCCAGGTTCTAGCATCAGGAGGTACAACCAGTGGTGTAGCCAGGTTCTAGCATCAGGAGGTACAACCAGTGGTGTAGCCAGGTTCTAGCATCAGGAGGTACAACCAGTGGTGTAGCCAGGTTCTAGCATCAGGAGGTACAACCAGTGGTGTTGCCAGGTTCTAGAATCAGGAGGTACAACCAGTGGTGTAGCCAGGTTCTAGCATCAGGAGGTACAACCAGTGGTGTAGCCAGGTTCTAGCATCAGGAGGTACAACCAGTGGTGTAGCCAGGTTCTAACATCAGGAGGTACAACCAGTGGTGTAGCCAGGTTCTAGCATCAGGAGGTACAACCAGTGGTGTAGCTAGGTTCTAGAATCAGGAGGTACAACCAGTGGTGTAGCCAGGTTCTAGCATCAGGAGGTACAACCAGTGGTGTAGCCAGGTTCTAGCATCAGGAGGTACAACCAGTGGTGTAGCCAGGTTCTAGCATCAGAAGGTACAACCAGTGTTGTAGCCAGGTTCTAGCATCAGGAGGTACAACCAGTGGTGTAGCCAGGTTCTAGCATCAGGAGGTACAACCAGTGGTGTAGCCAGGTTCTAGCATCAGGAGGTACAACCAGTGGTGTAGCCAGGTTCTAGCATCAGGAGGTACAACCACTGGTGTAGCCAGGTTCTAGCATCAGGAGGTACAACCAGTGGTGTAGCCAGGTTCTAGCATCAGGAGGTACAACCAGTGGTGTAGCCAGGTTCTAGCATCAGGAGGTTCAACCAGTGGTGTAGCCAGGTTCTAGCATCAGGAGGTACAACCAGTGGTGTAGCCAGGTTCTAGCATCAGGAGGTACAACCAGTGGTGTAGCCAGGTTCTAGCATCAGGAGGTACAACCAGTGGTGTAGCCAGGTTCTAACATCAGGAGGTACAACCAGTGGTGTAGCCAGGTTCTAGCATCAGGAGGTACAACCAGTGGTGTAGCCAGGTTCTAGAATCAGGAGGTACAACCAGTGGTGTAGCCAGGTTCTAGCATCAGGAGGTACAACCAGTGGTGTAGCCAGGTTCTAGCATCAGGAGGTACAACCAGTGGTGTAGCCAGGTTCTGGCATCAGGAGGTACAACCAGTGGTGTAGCCAGGTTCTAACATCAGAAGGTACAACCAGTGGTGTAGCCAGGTTCTAGCATCAGGAGGTACAACCAGTGGTGTAGCCAGGTTCTAACATCAGGAGGTACAACCAGTGGTGTAGCCAGGTTCTAACATCAGAAGGTACAACCAGTGGTGTAGCCAGGTTCTAGCGTCAGGAGGTACAACCAGTGGTGTAGCCAGGTTCTAACATCAGGAGGTACAACCAGTGGTGTAGCCAGGTTCTAGCGTCAGGAGGTACAACCAGTGGTGTAGCCAGGTTCTAACATCAGGGAACACCCAGGGCGTACAACCAGTGGTGTGTCCAGGTTCTAACATCAGGGAACACTCAGGGCGTACAACCAGTGGTGTAGCCAGGTTCTAACATCAGAAGGTAGAACCATTGGTGTAGCCAGGTTCTAACATCAGGAGGTACATCCAGTGGTGTAACCAGGTTCTAGCATCAGGAGGTACAACAAGTGGTGTAACCAGGTTCTAATTATAATGTCGTGCCGAATAAGTAAAACTTGCTATTTTGGCTTAAATACCAACGCTCTTCGTGCCTAATAAAGCAAGCGAAAATTTGTGTAATCAATAATTTCGCAAAAATCATTCGTAACCTAACGAAAAAAATATATTTTATTGTGTGTGTTTGTTATTAATTTATTGTAAACGTATCTAAAATATATTTAGTTTGCTTATGCTAAAATAAATTGCGCTTGTTAGAAGAAGGTTAAGTAAATTTTCTAAGATTCTTTTGGTGCAAAATTATAATTTTTATTTTAGCATTAATGAAAAAAATATATCTTTAAACATATAAGAGAAAATTTTAGAAATGACTTAATTTTAAATGACTTCTTGCTAATTGACCAGTTTTACCTATTAGGCACGACATACACACACACACACACACACACACACACACACACACACACACACACATATATATATATATATAAGTACCACCTCTATAGCTGGAATGGGGACCCTCATCCTCAGAGAAGACAATAAACGTACCTCAGGGAAAACTCAAGGTTCTCCCCGGAGCTGTTTGAATATTTTCTTCTCCTACCACCCCCTATATATTTTTTATTCTATGTGAACATTTATTAATAAACAAAATACATTTACAGAAAAAAACATAAACATGAATACAATGGCACAATGTATCAAAGATGATGAATTTCCTCCAGCTCCTCCGAGGCTGGACGTGAGCCAAGTATGCAGCAAGCATTTCCCCTCTGGATGGCGACGCTGAGGCGCTGGAACATGAAAGTGGCTGCCCTTGGGTCCCTGTGGTGTCGATGAGTCTGGAACCCAATTCATATATATATATATATATATATATATATATATATATATATATATATATATATATATATATATATATATAGATAGATAGATAGATAGATATATATGTCGTGCCGAATAGGCAGAACTTGCGATTTTGGCTTAAATAGCAACGCTCATCTTGCCATATAGGACAAGTGAAAATTTGTGTATGCAATAATTTCGCCAAAATCATTCTGAACCTAACGAAAAAAATATATTTCACTGTGTTTGTTTAGTATTAAATTACTGTAAACAAATCTAAAATATATTTTGTTTGGTTAGGCTAAAATAAATTGTTCTTGTTATAATAAGGTTAGGTAAGTTTTCTAAGATTCTTCTAGTGCAAAATTAAATTTTTTTACATTAACATTAATGAAAAAAACATATCTTTAAACGTATAAAAGAAAATTTCAGAAAGGACTTAATTTTAAATGAGTTCTTGCTAATTGACCAGTTTTACATATTCGGCACGACATATACATATATATATATATATATATATATATATATATATATATATATATATATATATATATATATATATATATATATATATATATATATATATATATAATGTATATGTATATTTACTTTATCATGAAAACTAAGCAGTATATCTCAAAATAAATTTGCCGAATACTTCCTTTTATGGTAATATAAAATAGCTGACTTGTCGGCATTTTTCTGCAATGTAAGTATTTAGGAAACGTATAATTTCCTTATAATGGAAATATCGGTGCATCCCACATACAGGAAAACGCAACAGGTAAGGGAAGGAATTAACCGGACTTGAGAAGAGAAGTGAGAACTATAATACAGTGCAGGGGAAAGGACCTGCCAGGAAAATTCAGTGAGATAAAATATCTAGCTGGGATACGAGAGAAATTCATACCCTTGAAGTAGAAACAATGGTAAGAACAAAGAGAAGCCAAGGTTCAACCAGAGGTGCAGAGACAGATATTGGTTGTGAAAGAGTATGGAAAAATGAGGCAAAAACCGGCAGAAAACAAAGAAGGGAACAGGTTGGCCTGGGATGAATTTGCATAGATGAGAAGATAAGCTGTGCGACCATATCAAAATGACAGACCGATGGCCAAATTTGAACTGATGTTGATATAGAATACAGTCACGTCAGAATGAAATCAACAGCAAAGCCTTAGACTTAAATCCTTAAATAGGCAACAGTTAGGCAACTTTATTCCGAAACGTTTCGCCTACACAGTAGGCTTCTTCAGTCGAATACAGAAAGTAGGCAGGAACAGTAGAGAAGTGAAGACGATGTAATCAGTCCATCACCCTTGAAGTCGTAGAATTTGAGGTTGTCAGTCCCTCAGCCTGGAGAAGTTCAGTTCCATAGTCAGGAACTATCTGAAGATCAAGCGACAGTGCGGAGACTTAAATACAGTATTTAAGTCTCCGCACTGAAGAAGCCTACTGTGTAGGCGAAACGTTTCGGAATAAAGTTGCCTAACTGTTGCCTATGTGTCTTACCTACCAACCTGTCGGTATTGTATACCATTTTGATATTCAAATCCTTAAATCTCCACTCTCTGGAGAGGCGTAGAATGAGGGGAGATATCATTGAAGTGTATAAGTGGATGACGGGCATAAACAAGGGAAATATTAATAAAGTGCTGAGGGTGTCGAACCAGGTAAGAACCAGAAATAATGGATTTAAGTTGGATAAATTTAGATTTAGAAAGGACATAGGTATGTACTGGTTTTCTAACAGAGTTGTAGATGCGTGGAACAGTCTTCCCAGTGGGGTGATAGAGGCTAGGACCTTGGGTAGGTTTAAGAAGAGACTGGACAAATATATGAGTGGGAGGGGCTGGGTTTGATTGGTGTCATTGGGTACGGGAGTTATTTCTTGGGTAGCTTTGGGTAGAGGTCGTTTTGATAAGGACCTGCCTCGCATGGGCCAGTAGGCCTTCTGCAGTGTTCCTTCATTCTTATGTTCTTATGTTCTTATGTATTAGATAACAAGACAGTGGAGAGAAGAGAGCTCGCCAAGAAGTCTTTGAAAAGCCTAGCAATCACTTGGGGGAGGTTTTTCTCAGAAATAGGGACAGTACCAGGGAACGAACAAGAATACTCCAACGAGTACTGGACACAATACACACAACATCGAGCTAGATCCCTAGAAGTCAATGGGACCAGTCTCTCTCTCCCCATAGGTTCTGAGAGATTGCTCAGAAGCACCGAGTCGCTAGCTAAGGATGGTCAGTTGATAACAGGTATGGAAGCAATTGTAGTCTCAATATCTAAGAAGGAAGGCGGTTAACTACAGACTACAGGCCAGTTATGTATGGCAGTGGCGAAGATAAACAAGAGAAATAATAGTTTTTTTTTTTTGTATGCAATAGGAATGGCTTAAGATATGGAAAATCTGTCTCGTACAACCAGTTGAATTCTATGACAGAGTCTAGAAGCAGGGCAGTAGAGGGATGGGTGGACTGCATATTCTTGAACTGTAAGAAGACTGTCGACATAATTCCTCATAAAAAACTGGGACAAACGGGAGGAGCAGGCAGAAATAATAGGGAATTCACTACAGTGGATCAACGAACACATAACAGGAAGGAAACAGAATGATTATCCAGGAACGAGCATCGGAGTGGTGTGGGTAAACGACATCCTGGAGAGGTAGTCAAATGTATCCCTGATTGCAGATGTGAGACTAATGAGAGTAACAAAACAGAGAACAAGTAAAAGCTACAAACTGACCTGGACAAGCCTCATAAATGGGCTGATAATAGAGTACTGGAATTCAGCCCTCGCAGACGCAAAGTTACGAAAATTGAGGGAGGGCAAAGAAGACCAGAAACGGAGTTCGGACTTAGGAGGCAAAGGCCGCGAATCTCGAAGTGAGCATAGTATCCAGCATTTTGTCTAAGGAGCACATCAACCAGATAACCATAGTAGCATATGCCTGTTTGGCAAAACTGAGATTAATGTTCAGGAGTATGACATGTCAGGCCCATGCAGAACCAGAATGGAACTCGTCTGATCAAGTATGTTAAAAAAAAAAAAACTTTAAAAAGAGCAGAGGATTGCAACGTGGCTAGTGTCAGAGCGAAGAGGTATGAAAGAGACTGAAGGAGCTAATCCTGACACAAGAAAGGAGGACCAAAGGAGACGTGATAACATAACATACAGATCACTCGGAGGAATTAATAGGGTGATCAGAGACAGGCTGTTCGAAAGGCGAGAAACAGGTACACTAGGGCACACCTGGAAAAAAAAGTCACTGGAATGTAAGGAAGCCTTTCTTCAATTTGTGTGGTGAAAAAGTGGAACGATCTGCATACGGAAGTAGTAGAGGAAAGATCTATACACAGTTTTAAAAAAAGGTATGATAGGGCTGCCGGGTCACCATCTGGAGAAGACCCGAACCGAGACAGCACCGGCGAACCTGCAAGTATGATAGTGCTGACTAAGCCAGGATAGAGTAAATGCAGTTGCGGCCATTGTAAGAAGCAGGGTCAGAAGGTGAAACTCAGACTAGGAAATCACAAATACGTGTGCGCACAAACGCGCGCGCGCACAGTTCAACACACGAGATGAATGTGGTAAGACACATATGCAACAGTTAGGTATCTTTATTTCGAAACGTTTCGCCTACACAGTAGGCTTCTTCAGTCGAGTACAGAAAAGTTGATAGAAGCAGAAGATACTTGAAGACGATGTAATCAGTCCATCACCCTTAAAGTTTTGAGGTGGTCAGTCCCTCAGTCTGGAGAAGAGCATTGTTCCATGGTATGAAACAATATGGAGATGAAGTGACAGAATGGCGCCTAATATAGGGTGATGGACTGATTACATCGTTTTCAAGTATCTTCTGCTTCTATCAACTTTTCTGTACTCGACTGAAGAAGCCTACTGTGTAGGCGAAACGTTTCGAAATAAAGATACCTAACTGTTGCATATGTGTCTTACCTAACAACCTGTCGGTATTTTATACCATTTTAATGTTCACACGAGATGAATGCAAAAGCTGGAGGACCAGGCAGTGATAACAAAGAAGGCACTGCAACGGATCAGGGAATACCTTTCGGGAAGACAACAGCCAGTCAGGGTACGTGACCAGGTGTCAGAATGGGCGCCTGTGACGAGCGGGGTTCCACAGGGGTCAGTCCTAGAACCAGTGCTGTTTCTGGTATATGTGTACGACATAACGAAAGGGATAGACTCAGAATTGTCCCTGTTGTCAGATGTGAAGTTGATGAGAAGAATTCAATCGGACGAGGACCAGGCAGAACTACAAAGGTATCTGGACAGGCTGCAGGCCTTGTCCAGAAACTGGCTTCTGGAGTTCAATACCACCAAGTGGAAAGTCACGAAGTTTGTGGAAGGACGAAGAAGACCGCAGACGGAGTACAGTCTACGGGGCCAAAGACTACAGACCTCACTCAAGGAAAAATATCTTGGGATGAGTATAATACCGGGTACATCTGAGGTATACATCAACCAAATAACTGCTGCAGCATATGGGCGCCTAGCAAACCTAAGAAGAGCATTCTGACATCTCGATAAGGAGCAGGAAGTTGGTGATGCAAGTCATAGCAGCAGAGGCTAAGCTTCAGAGATTGGAAGAGGAACTGAGAATCTGAAACAGCCTAAAGAACTAAAGAGCAATGAAGGCATGACATCAGAAAAAGCTACCTGTCACAAACAAGGGGACTGTAGGGAACGAAGGAGCGAAACTGTATGCAGAGGCCCTATCAGACTAATGTGGAGCTCGAGAAAATAAGAGGATCACATCAGGAACAATCAAGGGGACTGCATAAAATGAGAGCTGAGCTGTATGTAGAGGCCCTAACAGACCACAGCAGTGCCCAGGGAAAGCTGAGAAGGGATAATGACAGACCACTGGACCCAGGGACAACAGATAGTGAAGAGATTGAAGAAAGGGAAGCTACAACTAAATCGAATCAGGGGATATACAAGGATATGCAGTGGGAGAATGAAAGGGAGAGATCAGTCTTTGTTCATTGGCTCCAGGAAGTTGAAGGGGAAACTTACGAAGCAAGAAAACAAGGGGAGAAAAAAGCGATTGAGAGCATCATGAAAGCAATAGGAGAAGATGACATGACCCAGCTGGCAAATTTTCTGAGAATAGAGGGATATGCAAAAGGAAGACACTGGCCGGTCAAAGTGATTTTCAAGGCAGAAGCGGCTCGAAACAGGATCCTGCGGGAAAAGCAAGACTAAGGGATCTCTCGCAGTACTGGATGGTGTATCTCAACTCCGACAGAACACGACAAGAATGGCAGGAACGGAAAGAGAGAGTACAAAGGCGAAAAGGAAGAGAGGTGGAGATGGACAGGAGAACCCAGACTTAGGAGGAAGATCAAATAAAATCATCCTCCCAATCACCTACAGAAGCCCCCCAACCAGGACAACCCCAATATAACCAAACATTCTAACCCAAGACACACATGCCATGCCTAATACCCCCACCCACCTCATTACAAACTACACCTCCACAGTAACCACTCATAGTTCATCAGGTCTCCTGCTTCCCCAACCCCAACGTACCCCCCCCCCCCAGACCACAGTTTTGGAAAAGAAGTTGAAATTTTGGTATACAAATGCAAACGGAATAACAAATGTGAGGAGTGGCATGAAAGAATCAAGGAGACATCCTCAGACATAATAGCACACACAGAAACGAAACTCAACAGGATAACAGATGCGATCTTTCCACCCGGTTATCAAATCCTGAGGAAAGATAGAGGGAGCGGAGGGGAAGTAGTTGCACTGCTCATTAAAAACCAGTGGGGATTTGAGAAATGGAAGGAATGGATGGAATAGGCAAAAGGGACTACATAGTAGGAACAATCCAGTCTGAGGGCAATAAGGTGACAATTGCAGTAATGCACAACCAACCACAGAACTGCCGGAGGCCAAGAGAAGGATATGACGAGAGCAACAGAGTAATGGTACACACACTAGCTGAGGTGGCCAGGAGAGCTCACATGGGGAGAGCAAAGTTACTTGTTATGGGTGATTTCAATCACAAGGAGATTGACTGAGAAAACCTGGAGCCCCATGGGGGTCCTGAAACACAGAGCCATGATGATGGATGTAGTACTGGAAAACCTCATACATCAACATGTTAGAGACACTACCAGAGAGAGAGAAGTGAGGATAACCCAGCAAGACTACACCTAGTATTCACCTTGAGTAGTTCAGACATCGAGGATATCACATACGAAAGGCCTCTTGGAGCTAGTGATCATGTGGTTCTGTGCTTTGATTACATAGTTGAGCTACAAATGGAGATGGTAGAAGGAATAGGACAGGAAAAACAAAACTACAAAATGGGGGACTACACAGGCATGAGGAACTTCCTGCAAGACGCTCAGTGGGAGAGAGAATTGGCAGGAAAACCAGTAAAAGAAATGATGGACTATATGACAAAATGCATGGAGGCAGAGGAGAGGTTTGTTCCCATGGGAAACAGAAATAATAGGACTGGAACGAGTCCTTGGTTCACCCAAAGGTGTAGTGAGGCAAAAACTAAGTTCACTAGAGAATGGAAAAAGTACAGAAGACAAAGGACCCAGGAAAATAGAGAGATTAGCCAAAGAGCCAGAAACAAATATGCACAGATAAGAAGGGAGGCTCAGCGACAATACGAAAATGACATATATCAAAAGTCAAGTCTGACCCGAAGCTGCTGTATAGCCACATCAGGAGGAAAGCAGTCAAGGACCAGGTAATCAGGCTGGCGAAGGAAAGTGGGAGTTCACAAGAAACGACCAAGAGGTATATGAGGAGTATTTACAGTGGAAAAAAGAAGGACTCCAGGAATTCAGAATAGAGAAGTACACCAACAAGTGCAGGATGAAATACATACAACCAAGGAGGAGGGAAAGAAACTGCTATGTGAACTTGACACCTCAAAGGCGGTGGGGCCAGAAAACCTCTCTCCATGGGTCCTTAGAGAGGGAGCAGAGATGCTGTGTGTCCCACTAACAAAAATCTTCAACATATCCATTGGAAGATGAGAAATGTAGTCCCAATTTTTAAAAAAGGAGACAGATACGAGGCATTAAACTACACTGACATGTATAGTATGCAAGGTCATGGAGATCATCAGGAGGAGAGTGGTGGAGCACCTAGAAAGACACAAGCTTATAAACGACAACCAGCACGGTTTCAGGGAAGGAAAATCCCGTGTCACAAACTTACTGGAGTTTTATAACAAGGTAACAGAAGCAAGACACGAGAGAGACAGAGGGGTGGATAGAATGCATTTTCTTGGACTGCAAGAAGGCCTTCAACACAGTTCTTCATAAGAGGCTAACGCAAAAGCTAGAGGATCAGGCACGCATAACAGGAAAGGCACTGGAATGGATCAGAGAATACCTGACAGGGAGGCAACAGCGAGTCATGGTACGTGACGAGGTGTCAGAGTGGGCGCCTGTGACGAGCGGGGTCCCACAGGGGTCAATCCTAGGACCAGTGCTGTTTTTAGTATATGTGAATGACATAACGGAAGGGATAGACTCAGAAGTGTCCCTGTTTGAAGATGATGTGAAGTTAATGAGGAATCGTTCAAGACTCTGTACACCATATACGTCAGGCTCATATTGGAGTATGCAGCACGAGTTTGGAATCCACACCTGGTCAAGCACGTCAAGAAATTAGAGAAAGTGCAAAGGTTTGCAACAAGGTTAGTTCCAGAGCTAAGGGGATTGTCCTACGAAGAAAGATTAAAGGAAATCGGCCTGACGACACTGGAGGACAGAAGGGTCAGGGGAAGCACGATAACGACATATAAAATGCTGCGAGGAATTCACAAGGTGGACAAAGACAGGATGTTCAAGAGATGGGACACAAAAACAAGGGGGGTACAATTGGAAGCTGAAGACTCCTATGAGTCAAAGGGATGTTACGAAGTATTTCTTCAGTCATAGAATTGTCAGGAAGTGGAATAGCCTAGAAAGTGAAGTAGTGGAGGTAGGAACCATACATAGTTTTAAGACGAAGTTTGATAAAGTTCATGGAGCAGGGTCTGTATAATCCTCCTGGTTTAGCGCTTCCCCCTTGATTATAATAGTAATCATGGAGCAGGGAGAGAGAGGACCTAGTAGCAATCAGTGAAGAGGCGGGCCAGGAGCTATGAATCGACCCCTGCAACCACAAAAAGGTGAGTACAAATAGGTGTGTACACACACACACACACACACACACACACACACACACACACACACACACACACACACACACACCACACACCACACACACCACACACCACACACGCACACACCACACACACACGCACCACACACACACGCACCACACACACACACACGCACCACACACACACACACACACGCACCACACACATACACGCACCACACACATACACGCACACACCACACACACCACACACGTACACACCACACACGCCAAACACGCGCACACTACACCCCCCCCCACACACACACACCACACAACACCCACCACACACATACCACACACACACACACATACACCACACACGCCAAACACGCGCACACTACACCCCCCCCCACACACACACAGACACACACATTCCCACGGTAATTAAGAGAAAACTTTGTGAAGGGGAAGTACAAGCCTCCAAAGTGTTTACATAAGAGAAAACGTTCAGTAGCACGAAGATAAATGGAAGGCAGAAACAAAATACAACTTTTGACCTTGGAAGCAACTGAGCAAGCAGGTTAACTTCATGGGGAAGCGTTAAACCTAAAGGGGTTATACAGCGCCTTGGGGACGTGGGAGAGGTGTGAACGAGATTTCATTCGAGAAAGAGGGTAGCTCAGATTCCTTGGATCAAGAAGGGACAGTCATTTGAGAAACTATCAAAGTCCCACATAACAGTGACTGGACAGGCTACACCTCTGGTTACTGTGGAAGTGTGTTGCTAGCTGGTGTTGGTTCCGCGGCTCCTGCATCACCTCGACTGAATTAGATACAAAAGAATACAGGAAAACAGAGGTATAAAGAAGCAGAAGAGGCAGCTAAATTAAGTTTATATAGCATGTAAATCGTTGGAAACTTGAACAGATCTCCGTTTCACACTTGTGACAGGATGGTAAATGCCTGCCAGAATTGTTGACTACCAACCTACTGCCTGATGCTCGTACCTATCTGAATGGTAGACTTCCGACCTACTACCAGATGTACGGCACAACAGTACAGTACCTATTTAAATGGTAGACTACCAACCCACTACCTTCTACAAAACTCCGCAGATCATTTCCACAGAGCATCAATATTCAAGAAAAACGATGGACACAGTTTAACCGCAGATATCTCTGACAAGCATTAGTCATTAAATTATGGAGAATTTCAGAATAGAATATCTCTTAAATAAAAACTCCATTTGTCTCGAAACAGCATAATGCAAACTTAATGTCAGAAAAATTAGATAGGAAATAGAAACTTGGGCTGACTGTGTACCGCAAAGAGGCCTTTGTAACAGTAACCCACGGAAGACTACAGCATGATCTCAGAATAGTAAGTTGAATAAACTGGGATGATCCATAGCCCTAGCGAAGTAAATTAAATGGATTCATGAAAAAATTCTCGACATTTCTCCTAGATATTCAAATATCTTCTACTACCCCATGTCCATCTCTCTTTACTAAGTAAGATTTTGACACAAATATGTGTACATTAGAACAGTATTTTGAAACCGTTTATGAATATCCTCCAGCTCAGAAGCCGAACAAGAACCAAAAAATGTAACGCATTTCCAATCTGGATCGTCACACTGAAATGCCGGAATAGAAAAGACACTAGACCCCCTTGGGGTCTAGTGTCGATGAGCCTAGAACCCCACTTCATTGAGGAAGATTTTTTGCACATTTTTTCCCAGAGTCAAAGGGTCTGTGATCCAACTTTAACGAAGTGTTACCGATAGTTCTAGTATCCATATTTATTAGGTATAGATTATTCCCTGCAATCAGTATCGTCCTATTGTCCAACATTAACATGAATATTGGTATCAACAAAAGCAAATATACTAGTCTCACATCGGTAGCCTACCAGTCTGCCAGAGATGAATTGAAATCTCATCACAGGGGATTAGTGGGATTGCTAGATCTTAGGGATCGAGGTTCTTTCTCAGCCAGACATAGTCATTCGCGAGGCTCCTCTTTTGATGTTTACAGTGTTGCGTCTCGCATGAAAATACTTGGTTCATACACAGTTTGGACCAAGCAGTCTATATGGGTCAGCTTCCATGTCTCTACAAAAACACTGACATTCGGTGTGAACAGGGACCCATACAAGAACCTTGGCTATGGACCTATACAAGAACCCTGGCTATGGACCTATACAAGAACCCTGGCTATGGACCTATACAAGAACCCTGGCTATGAACCTATACAAGAACCCTGGCTATGGACCTATACAAAAACCCTGGCTATGGACCTATACAAGAACCCTGGCTATGGACCTATACAAGAACCCTGGCTATGAACCTATACAAGAACCCTGGCTATGGACCTATACAAGAACCCTGGCTATGGACCTATACAAGAACCCTGACTATGGACCTATACAAGAACACTGGCTATGGACCTATACAAGAACCTTGACTCTGGACCTATACAAGAACCTTGACTCTGGACCTATACAAGAACCTTGACTCCGGACCAATACAAAAACCTTGGCTCCAGACCTATACAAGAACCCTGACTCCGGACCTATACAAGAACCCTGACTCCGGACCTATACAAGAACCCTGACTCTGGACCTATACAAGAACCCTGACTCTGGACCTATACAAGAACCCTGACTCTGGACCTATACAAGAACCCTGACTCTGGACCTGTACAAGAACCCTGACTCTAGACCTGTACAAAAACCCTGACTAGACCTGTACAAGAACCTTGACTCTGGACCTGTACAAGAACCTTGACTCTAGACCTGTACAAGAACCTTGACTCTGGACCTGTACAAAAACCTTGACTCTGGATCTGTACGAGAACCTTGACTCTGGACCTGTACGAGAACCTTGACTCTGGACCTCTACAAGAACCTTGACCCTGGACCTCTACAAGAACCTTGACTATGGACCTATACAAGAACCTTGACCATGGACCTATACAAGAACCTTGACCATGGACCTATACAAGAACCTTGACCATGGACCTATACAAGAACCTTGACTATGGACCTACACAAGACCCTTAACTATGGAACTGCATACGAACCTTAACTATGGACTTAGCAGTATCTGTCAAACTTTGAATATGATTATCACGCCCACCCCTCAAGCTGTAACACTCTCCCCTCAAGCTGTAACACTCTCCCCTCAAGCTGTAACATCCTCACCTGAAGCTACCATGCCCGTCACTTCCCCAGAAAATCTTATAATCTTCTGAGCTTAAACTAACTCAAGTTTTAACACCAACTTAGCTGTGTTTGTTCTTTCCTCGAATATAAGAATAGAAATCAATTAAGTATTCTGCTTCAACTATGCAAATTTGTTGAATATTTTACGAAGTTTCATAGAAAGTTATGAGCAATAATTATACATCGTGACGCCATGAGTAATAATTATGCATCGTGACGTCATGAGCAATAATTATACATCGTGACGTCATGAACAATTATTTTATACATCGTTGACAACACTAAGAGTAAGTTTCAACTCCGGCCTTGACAACAATGTTAATTTTCCTCACAAAATAGTCTTGTCTCGAGTATTACTTATTAGTCTTGTCTCGAGTATTATTAGTCTTGTCTCGAGTATTATTAGTCTTGTCTCGAGTATTATTAGTCTTGTCTCGAGTATTATTAGTCTTGTCTCGAGTATTACTTATTAGTTTAGGGTCGACTATTACATGTTTGTTAAGACTTTATTTACGGTCAAAGGTTAATTTTGTACTCTGTTATAACAATGGTTGTCACTTTTAAGTTAGTTTAGCATTTTTATTATGTAGCTCACACCCATGTTGTGGGCGGTAGTCAAAGTATTACTGCGGTACATAATGGGTCCGAGGGCTGGACCGCAAAATTTTGTTAGCTGAACAAGTTACAGTGGTAATGAACTGTTTACGATTGTGACCAGATATAAACATGTAATCAAACACTGATCTCTGGCTGAAGGAGACTCGAACCTACGAACCTTAGAACAAGGTACGCAGTGCTTCACCAATCTACCCACGCTAGTTTGCTGTACACATTACACTATTAATACACAGTACACTTGTCGACTTGTTCAATATAACTCTAATCCACCATCATTTGTTCACACGAAGATCAACTGGTGAGCATTTTAATACATCCTCGGTTAATGTACCAGATCAGAAAGAATTTCTGGCGATGCCTCGCTCGGCAGATTTACATAATTTGCTTCTCAGCGTTGTGTAACTGCCTCAGTTCTCCCTTGATATTATAACAGAGCCCAAATGAGAGTTATTACGAAGGATACTTCTAACGGAGTTATTTCCACGGATTTCTGTGTTTCCTTGCAGCGTCGACTTGCCCCGGTAACTCTCTGCAGTTAACTCTGCCAGGGCGTTCCACGCCTTGGGCGTGAGACGCAGACGCTGGTGTGTAGCCAGTACATCTGTAAAACTAGCTTCCAGCTTTGGCGACGGTATTAAGTCAAAGAACAAAGTCTTCCTCCACTCAGAGGTATCCCTAATTTATTCTACTAGCTATATAATCAGACTAAAGGCTTATTGTTATCTACAATGTCTAAGAAAAGGAGTTTCCTTGGGCAAACGCTCTACTGAGTTGTTTGGAGAGTCCTAACTGACAGAACGATGGGGTGTCTAGTTATGGCTGTCTGTAGTATGATATGCGACTCACCCCTCCCTGGTACTGTGGGAAAGGGGAGGGGTCACGACACCTTTGGACATCCCCCACCGTTCTTTGTTGGAAGTAATTTCTCCACAGTATTAGTCTAGTGTCGAATATCACATGTTAGTCTAGATTGAAGTATTACATGTCAGATTAAAATTTTATTGTGCTCGCCTGTCTGTTGCTGCAGGGGTCGATTCTCCTCTCCTGGCACAGCTGCTACACCATTTAAGAGTGCGAACGAGTTATTACTAGGCTCTTTGGCCCTCTCATATCTACTCTTATAATTGCGAATAGATTTTAGCTTCCACCGCTTCCTCCTCTAGTTCACTTCACAGAGACAATAAACAAGCTGGATGTGCCAGGGACAATAAACATTGTATTTGGAAGCAAAATATTGATCACCATCCATAGAGAAGGTAATAAAACGTATTAGGATAGAGAAAGTAATACAAAGTATAGGATAAAACATGATGTAATCAGAAATGCATGAAAGCGACATAAAGGAATGGGGAAACGTTAAAGAATAGGAATCAGATGACAGAAATTAGAAACCATCAGGAGGGCCAGAAAAAAAGATAACTTAAAAAAAAGGCATTTTCTTAATGTCCTAACAGTAAATGAGATCCATCCAAAATTACTTTATAGCTAACCTTCTAACATCAGTAGTAATAAATACTCGGGAGGAGTTTTTCGTGTCATTATTAACAAGAAAGACGAGGAAAATGCAGAAAGACTTAAAGCTTACAAGTGTATATACAGTAGAACAAGGCTCAGTTCAAGAACTCTAAAGGGAGATATCAAACGAGACTGAGTTAGTTAACTTTTTAACAACAGTTGAGGAAGTAAGAAGAGCTTCCAGCAGGACTGGACACGGCAGAAGACTCGCACACTGTGTCACTGCTGATGCTAAATGGAAGCGTGGTAGTATCCAGTAAACGAGTTGCGCTAAACTAGATAAAATCGATGGGAACAGTGAAACTGATAAACATCTGAAAACCTGTAATTATTCAAGATATGTTACACAGGAAACGCTACACTACAGACCAGTATATCTGACACCTATTCCGTGCGGTTACAGCGTAAACAGTGGAAAATATTGTTCCACGAACCTGAATGCAAATTAAGCGAGAAAGGAAATGATACACAGACTGAATATTCCATGACAACCTTTTGAGAAGGTATAGCACATGAGACTAATACAGAAACTAGAAGAGTAGGTTCAAGTGATTGGAAAGGTAATTGAATGGGGAAAAACTAAACAGAATGGTGAAAGGTAACCATGGTGATCACATAAAGATCCTTACTGGGGCCCATAGTCATCACATTGAATGTAAACATCCTCGGTGGTATAGGATTATTTATATCGATGTTAGCTCATGACAATTTGGAACAAAATCCAGAACTAATGAAGAGTGTCAAAACAAAGATCTGGAATAGTAACAGTAATGGAAAAATGGCTGCTAGAAAAATACCTTCAGAGCCTTTCCTTCAAATAAAAGGAAAATAACACCAGCCACTAAAAAGCTCAGAGATTTTACAGCCAGATAAGTTCCAGAACTGAGAGGAATGTGCTATGAGAAGATGAAAGGAAGTAAACTTGACTGTGGTGGAGAGGAGGACTAAGGAAGACATGATTATAACATAAAAAATCATAAGAGGAATTTATTAAGTAGATATAGACTCTGAATTAAGAGGACAAGGATCAAGTAATTTCTTTTGCCTGAAGTGACTGTAAAGAATACAAACTCGGTACGCAGCTTCAAGAGTAGATATTGTAAGGACCAAGAAGAAAAAATGGATACCTCTCAAAGGAATTTAGGCAGGGCCAGGAGCTGAGTTTGTTATTGCAAGCACAACTCGGCGAGTACAACTCAGTGTGAACAAGAGAGAATGAGAATACAAAACAGGATAAAAAAGTAAGCAGGAGCAGAAGCAGTGGAAGATGGGTAAGAGGTGTGTAATGATGGGCCAAAATTAATGCTAAATGCAAATCAAACGGACATTTGAGACAAGGTGAACCAGATACAGTGGATCCCCGGTGTTTGAACTTAATAGGTTCCTAGATGATCGAACTGCAAAAATTTCGATGTCCGAAACTATATTTCCCAGGCTTTTATCAGACTTACATACTGGAGGATGTTCAACTGACTCTTCCAAAAGTCTCAGAGTTAGGTCAGTGTCAGAGGTCACTTCAAAGCTCTTTTGAAATAGGTCTTTCGTAGAAAGTTTTTTTTTTCACAACGTAATTTTAAACAAGTCAGCGCGTTCGGACTCCAGAAAAACGTTCAAAGACCGGGTCAATTTTTTCTGAACAAAATTGTTCGAAGTCCGGTATGCTCGAACACAGAGGTTCCACTATTTTCTATTAATACATAAAAGATAAAGCAGGAAAAGAGGATGAAAGTGACAAATCAGTGGGCTCATATAATTGAAGAATAACTTGACAGTAGAACGTTGAACAATTCTAGGGGACAATAGAGAAATCGGAGAATTGAAAGGAGAAAGAAAAAGCATTTGAGGATATGCAACAGAAAATTAAACTTGAATAAAGAATCCTTCAGAACCTTGTACAAGACATTTGTTAGGCCAGTCACTACTTACGCGCCCCCAGGATGGAGCCCACACTTGGTCAAGCACTTGAAGAAACTGGAAAAGGCACTAAGGTTTGTAACCAGGCTATTACTAGAGCTGAGAATACACTATGAGAAGTTAAAGGAAATGAATCTCACGATCATATAGGAAAAATGGAGAAGGATGGGCATGATTATTACGTATAAAATGTTAAGATGAATCGATAGGGCTGATAGGGACAGACTGAATTATGAGGATCGGAATCATAGAACGCACAAGTGGAAACTGACAGATGAGCAGTAGGAATGTAAGGGAGCATTCTATAGTCTCAGGGTAGTTGAAAAGTGGACTTGGAAAAAGCAGTGGTGAAGGCACTCGGTGCATAGCTTCTAGAGTAGATCTGATAAGTCCCAAGCTGTCAGAAGTCAGTAATGCCAATCAAGGTAGTATAGGAGGCGGGGTCAAAGGCTAAATATCGACCCCAGCAAACAAATCAGTGAGTATTCACACTCAACCCAGTCTGTGGTCACAGTCCTCTGGGATCACTTCTCATGTGAATATCCCAGTAAAACGATGCTCACACCAATTCTCACACACATTCTCACATTCTTTCACAGACATTCTAATTTGACTTCTGTTTTGTAGGCGATACAATCAGCACACTGGCGGAGCTGCCAGCAGAGCTGCCCAGCAGGTTATGGCCGCCCTGAGTAACGATAGTGACCAAAACACTTCAATAGATCAAGTGTCCTCTGGGGCATATTTACATGTGACGAATGGAGTGAAAGAGGGTTACAAGGAACTTCTTACTTCCGCTCTGAGTAGACTTTGCTAAAGTCCTGACTACATAAAGATCGAAACCACTTAGATATCCACCGAGATTTGCCGTGGGGGCCCCTTGTGTGTGTGTGTGGTGGGGGGGTAGGTGGTAGTAGATGGAGTAGACCTCAGAGGTGGAGTAAAGTAGACCAGGAAGGAAGATGGAGTAAGTCAGAAGAAGGAAAGTGAAGTAGCCCTGGATTAAATATTTTAAATACATTAAGTGTACATCATATTAACACGATTGTAAACTAATCACAGAACGGCAGTTTTAGGTCTCACCTGCCGCGGGTTCGAGTCCCACCCTACCGTGATTTAGTTGTAGGGTTTGATTCATAAGTGATCAAATAGCATCATAGGAAAAGGAGACAGGGCAAATGTGGAGGACGCGAAGAGGAGGAAGTAACAGATGGAAGGGTAGAGGAGGAAGCACCAAGACGAGGATGAGAGGTGGGAGTTGGATAACAGTTCTTACCATTTAAAACTCTTAGGAACACTCCCTTAATCCTGTAAAGCCATTTAGTGTAGGAAGGAGGGAGGAAGGTGGAAATGTAGAGTCTCTGAGGGAGGAAGGAAAAGACAGTGAGGGAGGGAGAAACAGTGAGGAGAGAAAGGGAGAGACAGGAAGTAAGAGGGAATGAATGATGTAGGGACTCATAAGGTGGTATTATTATGGAGGGGAGAGAGAGAGGGGGGGGGGATGGGGGAGAGGAGAGACTGACTTCGCCGGATAACTTGTCACTTTCTCTTCAGTTAGGCTCGAGTTAACACATAAACCCGCGTTAACTTGTGAGTTCTCACCTAAGCTGAATATACCAGATTACTTCTCAAACTTCCTCTTATTCTCTTCAGCCTTCATGTAACGGAATATTCTGTTTCACCTTGCTATAACGGAATATTCTGTTTCCTTTTGCTTTAATAGAATATGCTATTTGACTTCGATGTGACGTAAAACATGTGTGCACTTCACCTCAATATCCTGGTACACCTCCGTATATAACTGGATATCCGGACAACATCGGTTCTCTTCGTTCTACTGAACAACACACCAACAGAAGTTCCCTTATCCGGACTCAGCCACTCCTTCCTGTCTTCCCTCCCCACACAGCCGGATCAGCGTGTACTTCCCTCAATTATTGCCTCCCTCAGGCAGGATAAACCTTGTAATCCAGCCAGAGTTGGTGGAGGTGGAACACGCCAGCGACCTGAATACTGCTGGTAATGGGTCGGCTCCACATCAATCACTGCTATAATTATACTAATTATAAGGAATGATAACATGGGGCGGGTGGAAAGGTGGCGTCCATCAATTCGTTACGTGGTTGATGGCGTCCATCAATTCGTTACGTGGTTGACGGCGTCCATCAACCCGTCACGTGATGGCGCCCATCAACCCGTCACATGATTGATCACATCCATCAACCCGTCACGTTATTGATTACGTCAGTCAACCCCGTCACGTGATTGAGAGTGGACGATGAACAACAGAGCCAATTGGGTTGGTGCTTCCATCCTTCTATTAGTCCATCTGATGTTACCTAGGATTATCACCAAGATTCCCTCACCTAGGATTATCACCAAGATTCCCTCACCTAGGATTATCACCAAGATTCCCTCACCTAGGATTATCACCAAGATTCCCTCACCTAGGATTATCACCAAGATTCCCTCACCTAGGATTATCACCAAGATTCCCTCACCTAGGATTATCACCGAGCTTCCCTCACCCAGGATTATCACCAAGCTTCCCTCACCCAGGATTATCACCAAGCTTCCCTCACCCAGGATTATCACCAAGATTCCCTCACCCAGGATTATACCAAGCTTCCCTCACCCAGGATTATCACCAAGCTTCCCTCACCCAGGATTATCACCAAGCTTCCCTCACCCAGGATTATCACCAAGCTTCCCTCACCCAGGATTATCACCAAGCTTCCCTCACCCAGGATTATCACCAAGCTTCCCTCACCCAGGATTATCACCAAGTTTCCCTCACCCAGGATTATCACCAAGCTTCCCTCACCCAGGATTATCACCAAGCTTCCCTCACCCAGGATTATCACCAAGCTTCCCTCACCCAGGATTATCACCAAGCTTCCCTCACCCAGGATTATCACCAAGTTTCCCTCACCCAGGATTATCACCAAGCTTCCCTCACCCAGGATTATCACCAAGCTTCCCTTACCTAGGATTATCACCAAGCTTCCCTCACCCAGGATTATCACCAAGCTTCCCTTACCTAGGATTATCACCAAGCTTCCCTCACCCAGGATTATCACCAAGCTTCCCTCACCCAGGATTATTACCAAGCTTCCCTCGCCCAGAATTATCACCAAGCTTCCCTTACCTAGGATTATCACCAAGCTTCCCTTACCTAGGATTATCACCAAGCTTCCCTCACCCAGGATTATCACCAAGCTTCCCTTACCTAGGATTATCACCAAGCTTCCCTCACCCAGGATTATCACCAAGCTTCCCTTACCTAGGATTATCACCAAGCTTCCCTCACCCAGGATTATCACCAAGCTTCCCTCACCCAGGATTATACCAAGCTTCCCTCACCCAGGATTATCACCAAGCTTCCCTCACCCAGGATTATCACCACGATTCCCTCACCTAGGATTATCACCAAGATTCCCTCACCTAGGATTATCACCAAGCTTCCCTCACCCAGGATTATCACCAAGATTCCCTCACCCAGGATTATACCAAGCTTCCCTCACCCAGGATTATCACCAAATTTCCCTCACCCAGGATTATCACCAAGCTTCCCTCACCCAGGATTATCACCAAGCTTCCCTCACCCAGGATTATCACCAAGCTTCCCTCACCCAGGATTATCACCAAGCTTCCCTCACCCAGGATTATCACCAAGCTTCCCTTACCCAGGATTATCACCAAGCTTCCCTCACCCAGGATTATCACCAAGCTTCCCTCACCCAGGATTATCACCAAGCTTCCCTTACCTAGGATTATCACCAAGCTTCCCTCACCCAGGATTATCACCAAGCTTCCCTTACCTAGGATTATCACCAAGCTTCCCTCACCCAGGATTATCACCAAGCTTCCCTCACCCAGGATTATTACCAAGCTTCCCTCGCCCAGGATTATCACCAAGCTTCCCTTACCTAGGATTATCACCAAGCTTCCCTTACCTAGGATTATCACCAAGCTTCCCTCACCCAGGATTATCACCAAGCTTCCCTTACCTAGGGTTATCACCAAGCTTCCCTCACCCAGGATTATCACCAAGCTTCCCTTACCTAGGATTATCACCACGCTTCCCTCACCCAGGATTATCACCAAGATTCCCTCACCCAGGATTATACCAAGCTTCCCTCACCCAGGATTATCACCAAGCTTCCCTCACCCAGGATTATCACCAAGCTTCCCTCACCCAGGATTATCACCAAGCTTCCCTCACCCAGGATTATCACCAAGCTTCCCTCACCCAGGATTATCACCAAGCTTCCCTCATCCAGGATTATCACCAAGCTTCCCTCACCCAGGATTATCACCAAGTTTCCCTCACCCAGGATTATCACCAAGCTTCCCTCACCCAGGATTATCACCAAGCTTCCCTTACCTAGGATTATCACCAAGCTTCCCTCACCCAGGATTATCACCAAGCTTCCCTCACCCAGGATTATTACCAAGCTTCCCTTACCTAGGATTATCACCAAGCTTCCCTCACCCAGGATTATCACCAAGCTTCCCTTACCTAGGATTATCACCAAGCTTCCCTCACCCAGGATTATCACCAAGCTTCCCTCACCCAGGATTATTACCAAGCTTCCCTCGCCCAGGATTATCACCAAGCTTCCCTTACCTAGGATTATCACCAAGCTTCCCTCACCCAGGATTATCACCAAGCTTCCCTTACCTAGGATTATCACCAAGCTTCCCTCACCCAGGATTATCACCAAGCTTCCCTCACCCAGGATTATCACCAAGCTTCCCTCACCCAGGATTATCACCAAGCTTCCCTCACCCAGGATTATCACCAAGCTTCCCTCACCCAGGATTATCACCAAGCTTCCCTTACCTAGGATTATCACCAAGCTTCCCTCACCCAGGATTATCACCAAGCTTCCCTCACCCAGGATTATTACCAAGCTTCCCTCTCCCAGGATTATCACCAAGCTTCCCTTACCTAGGATTATCACCAAGCTTCCCTCACCCAGGATTATCACCAAGCTTCCCTTACCTAGGATTATCACCAAGCTTCGGGCTCTCGAAGCTTAAGTTAGTTTGTTAAGGGTAAGGTTGGGTATATTTGTTTATATGATGAAGTAACAACACTGCGCTAGCCAAGGATTCGAACCCATGTTGTACTGGCCTGCCTCATGGTAAGCGAGAACCACATGACGCTTTAAACCAAATGACCACCCAACCCTATAAGAATGGGCCGCCATACGAGGGCATACGGAGGTGTGGGAGCTTCTAAGCTAATTTAATCATTCTCATCCCTGTTTGGTGTACTAGCCTCACGAGCAGTATTTATATATTATTGTAACCATGAACGAGTGGTATTGATCAATAACAACACTGCACTAGCCAAGGATTCGAACCCATGTTGTACTGGCTTGCCTCATGGTAAGCGAGAACCACATGACGCTTTAAACCACAGGACCACCCAACTTGTGAGGCTAGTACACTAGAGAGAGAGAGAAGAGGGAGGGAGGGGGGAGAGAGAGATGGGGAGGGAGAGAGAGAGAGATATGGGAGGGAGACGGAAATCGAGGGCGATACTTAGAGAGGTCCAAGGTGCCAGGAGTGATGTAAGAGAAGAGGTCAAGGGGTGAGTAAGGTAGATACGGTATTAACCAGTTACGAGGTAAGCGATGGGTCTCTAGCAAGTGTGTACATTCCTAGTTTTACTCAACGGTTTTGGTAAAGCGAGTGTTAACCGTCTGTAGGACGCTGGAGTTCGTCATGGTAATGTACTCTGTAGTGGGAGGCGCACGTGTTGTTGCCATAATCCATCCTACACGCTCATCTGTGTTCTTGAAGACGAGTTCAGAGGTCATGCCCCGTCTCACCAACGTAAGATTTACTGCATCCCAGGCACGGAATGTTGCACCCGTCCCTTCCCCATCCCGGCTCCCACGTTTTCCCCCTTCCCCCTCCCCGACACCCCACCGGGGAAGTGGTGTTTTTCTGGGTCTATGAGGCGTGATATCTCTAATAGTTTTAATAGTAACAACAGCTCGTACGTGTGTGGAGAACAAGACGTCAGTCAATACGGAGCACGCACTAAGAGTGGGGAGAATTCGGAGGGCCTCCTCTTGCTGGCTTGGAGGATATGTAAAGGAAATCTGAGGCGGTGAAAATGTCACCAGTTAAAGCAACACAAATACAATATGTCCCGGTTGCTTACCAGAAAGGTTAATTCACTCTAGTTCGTTTTTTCCCCCGCCATGACACACCAAGACCAAGCGTAGTGTCGCCAGAAGTGTCTTCCTTCGAGGCCTCAGGATCTGTGATAATGAATACCTGGCAGATGAAGGGAAATCCGTTCATCTGCCAGGTATTCATCATTACAGATCCTGATGATGATTACAACGCATATGTAACAGTTGGTATATTTACTGTTGAAACGCTTCACCTACGCAATAGGCTTCTTCAGTCAAATACAGAGGGAGCAGGTGTAGTAGTGAAATGATGATGTAATCAGTCCATCAACCTTGGAGAGGTAGTATTTAAGGTGGGCAGTCCCTCGAGGACTGATCATCTTAGATACTATTTCTACGACACCACGCCTGATCTTGGTGTGTCATGGTAGGGAAAATGAACTAGAGTGAATTAACCTTTCTGGTAGGCAACCGGTGCATCTTGTATTTGTGTTGCTTTAATAAGGAAAACCTCATTTCCTTCCATTCCCCCAGATTCTGTATCACCCCGAAGGGTCTAACGCCCTTCCCCAATGAATGCAATCATAATTCTACAACTTTGAGTTTTCCATCAAATTCTCAGTTACCGATAAACGTCAACCTTCTTTGTGATTTATGAAAATGCTGACGATAAAATTTTCAGTGATCATTGAAATATATTATTGAACTTTAGCGTAATATATGTAGTGAGTTATGGAGGCGGAGGTTATTTCACAGTGATATATAACAGTGTTTATCACACTCCAGTTTTGCCCTCCTCCTGCCTCCATCCCTCCTAGGCTCTCCCCCTCAATTCCTCCATGCCTCCCTCCCAGGTTCCTTCATGCCTCCCTCCCAAGTTCCTTCATGCCTCCCTCCCAGGTTCATCCATGCCTCCCTTTCAGGTTCCTCCATGTCTCCCTCCCAGGTTCATCCATGCCTCCCAGGTTCCTCCATGCCTCCCTCCCAGGTTCCTCCATGCCTCCCTCCCAGGTTCCTCCATGCCTCCCTCCCAGGTTCCTCCATACCTCCCAGGTTCCTCCATGCCTTCCTCCCAGCGTGATGTGTGCTCACAGCTTTAAGATGGCCACTCTCCATGTTGCACGTTGTTGCATCAAACATATCTACGTACATGTACACCTGTACAATGGATATGTTCGAGCTGGATAATGGGTGGGCCAGCATCACACCTAGCCTACGCTGGACACCTACAGTTATGTAGGGTATGTGGCCAAGGTGGAGGATGAAGTTCTTGAGTTCGAATCTAGTGCTTGCCTTGATATGAAAATATTTCTATGAGATTTCGCTCGTTTTTGCGGATTGTAATACAACCTTAATATTTCCTGTGTGACTGGCTTTAAGATGAACGGGAATAACAGCAAGCCCCTTACTGTAGTAAGGTTAATGGGACTCAACGCTAGCTTGTGTTGGCCACCCATAGTAACATTGTGTCTGTGTCCTAGTTAAGGCGTTTAGTGGGGAGTGAACTTCTGGGTTCAAATTAGCTGCTGGCCTTTAGACATAAATGTATGTATCTAAAATGTATTACAGTATATAGAATGTAATATTAAGGGCATTCCTTTTAATTAGTCACTGAAAAATCTTTCGTCTTAGATGTTTCTCACCGACCACGAGCCAGGGATTCAGATTTCAGCAAGAGGCAAAGTCTGGTGTGTCTGGCGCCTCACAAGGTATTCCCTCAGCGCTCGGAAAGGAATTCATTCAATTTTTCTCAATAAAGATTTAGAATAGTGTGATGATGACTGGTGGAGGAGTTTTCCAACTGGAATCATAGCGAATATTGAGGAAAGATTAAAAAGTGATTCTGGAATAGGTTTTAGTAGTCAGTGTTTTCTTACAGTGTAACTGCATTTCACATATTTAGAGAACAGAAGAAACAGGGAAGACTTGACACCCGCGATACTTAAGTGATATTAAATATGAGAAGACTGTTGTACATACAGGGGAGAAACGAGGCAGAGTATTAGACTTGGGAGGGAATTGAAGAAGGGAGTATTCGACATAAAGAAGAACAGATATGGAGAGATGGAAAAACCGCGAGACAAAGAAACAAACAGGAAAGGGAGAGGAGGACTGACATGGAAGAGAACATTTTGAGAGGATAGGGGGATGGGGTGACTATTGGACATGCAAGGAAATTGAACAAGGAAGCATGGAAATTGTTGGACATAAGAGAGAACAAGAGAGGAATGGGAACTTAGAGTTTATTGGAGCCGCCTCCGGAGGTCACCGCCCCCGCGGTCCAGCCCCAGACCAGGCCTCAGACTTATCGATCAAGCTGTTAATGACCACCGCCCGCAATCCAATGTATGCACCACAACCCGATTGATCAGGAACTGTTTTGAGCAATCTGTTGAGTTCCCTCTTGAAGATAGCTGGGGAGTTGTTGGTGCTTTCCATTATGCTTGGAAGGAGGATGTTGAGTCGCGGTCCTTAAACACTTATTGAGTTCTCTCTGTGTACTCATCACTCCCATACTTTTCACTGGAATATTCTGCACCGTCTGCCAAGCCTTTGGTGTTCATAAGTAGTAATCTGGATGTGCATGTTTGGTATCAGTCCCTCCAGTATCTTCCAGGTGTAGAGTATGATGCATCTTTCTCGCCTATTTTCTAAGAACCAAAGTTCTAGGGACTTCAAATACTCCCAGTAATTTTGGTGCTTGGCTGTGTTTATACGAGCTGTGAAGGTTCTCTGTACATTTTCCACCTCAGCAATTTCTCCTGCCTTGATGGGGGCCCTTAGTATACAGCGATACTCCAGCCTAGAGAGAACGAGTGACCGATTGAGAGTCATCAGTGGTTGGCATCTCTTGTTTTGAAGGTTCTAATTATCCAGCTTATCTTTTTTTTTCAGTTGCGATAATAACGTTGTGCTCCTTAAACGTGATATCTTCTGAAATTATCACTCCCAGGTCTTTTACATTTGACTTAGGTTCTATTGAGTGATTTGAGTTTGTCTTGTGCTCTGATCTCATTTTTACTTCCACCATCACTCTTGTAGGAAGTACAAGAGTGATGGACTGAACACATCGATTCCAGGCTGAGGGACTGATCACCTCAAACTCCTCCTCTCCTTACCCATTTTTACTTTTTATTGGACTGATGAAGCCACTGTGTGGCGAAACGTTTCTTCAGTAAAGATTCCCATATGTTGCATAAGTGTCTCAGTTCTTCATATTGTGGGATGTTAGTTCTACTTGTTTGTCTTATTTTCCGTTGTTCATAAACACCTTTGTGGAGTGGAGAAAAAAGTTTTTTTTTTTTAATGGTTGCAGGATGACTCCAATATGTAGGTTTCTTCTTCATAGAATATTTAAGGCACATGATAAAGGTTTCTTGCAATTGTTGATGAAAATCGAGTTCCACGAGTGTGAATCTGGGGCAGTGTATAGGCATGCTATCAGAGCTTTCTTCGAAATCATCTGGGGCCAGAGCTATAGTAGAGATTAGGGAGATGTTTGCATCATTTTGTCTTCATGAACTCATTTGGGTCATCAGTCTTTAGGCCAATTAGTGGCTTACTGAACACTAAGTCATACTGGAACTCAAGCATTTCTTTGTTGTCAACAGTATGTTCCATCTTATTTAATCAAAGGCCTTTATCAAATGTTGTTTTTGCCCTGGATTTTGCATATTAAGGTATTTTGGAATTCTTTCAGTTTCACTTATGGCTCAAAGCTCGCTCTGTCCCTCCTGTAATCTGTGTGATGTATCAATTTGCACTCGGCGTTTTCTAAATCTCTAGGCAGTACACAACCCGCATATACGTGACTAATACTTACGACACTGAGCTCATCCTCTTTATATACTGGCTCAGGTTATCGTTTATCATATCGGCTTATCAGTGTAGTAAACTCACGATTTATTAGTTCCCCTGAAGTTTCCTGTCAAGAGGCTTAACTACGTTGTAGAACCTGTTGTTCTGGTTGAAAATGTTGGATGTGCAGATGAGTGATAATTCCAAGGTCCTGCGTCGTTGGTTGTCTTCCTCCTTGGCGAGGATGTCCTCGTGAAGTTTAGTTTGTTGAACATACCCTCATGGCTGACTATATTTTACTGATTGTGACTTGTGGCTATGCATGTTTTAACTTCTATTCGGTTGTGGTTTGAGTTTAGTGCCTTCACTGCTATAATGTTCCGAACCAGGTCTTCATTATTTAGTGAATATATGGTCTAATGTATTTTTTAGTCTAGGCTCTGCTATAAGCTGGCATAAGGCTAATTATTTGCAGTCTTGGTAGTACAGCTATGTGAAACTGATCATTTAAACTAGCTCCTGGGATTCTTTCTGCTGTCACAATCTTTTCCACATTCTTCCATTTTAGGTAAAGAATAAAAAAGCACAATACCGTGACGAATAATACAATAACCCGCACATAAAAAAATAACACTCATCACGTTTCGGTCCGACTTGGACCATTAACTAGTCAGACGACTAGTTAGTGGTCCAAGTCGGACTGAAACGTCGTCATACGTTTCATCCTATGTGCGAGTTATTTGTGTATTATTCTATTTTAGGTGTTCTAAATTGAAGTTCAATCAGTTGTATATTTGGGCCTGTGTTTCTTAGCTCTTCAAGACAATATAAAATTTTCAGTACAGTAAGACAGCGAGAGAATAAGACAGACAGGAAGACAATAAGACAGGCAGGAAGACCATCAGACAGACAGGAAGACCGTCAGACAGACAGGAAGACCATCAGACAGGAAGACCAGACAGACAGGAAGACCATCAAACAGACAGGAAGACAATCAGATAGACAGGAAGACAATCAGACAGACAGGAAGACAATCAGACAGACAGGAAGACAATCAGACAGACAGGAAGACAATCAGACAGACAGGAAGACAATCAGACAGACAGGAAGACAATCAGACAGACAGGAAGACAATAAGACAGACAGGAAGACAATAAGACAGACAGGAAGACAATCAGACATGAAGACAGTCAGACAGACAGGAAGACAGACATGAAGACAATCAGACAGGAAGACAATCAGACAGACAGGAAGACAATAAGACAAACAGTGAGACAAGACAGAGAGCGACAGAGTGACACAGAAGCACACACATAATGACTAACGGACAAAAGGATACCAAAGCGCCTAATGGTCTTTGCAGGAGTGTATGAACCCTGGGAGAGAGAGCGAGAGAGAGAGAGAGAGAGAGAGAGAGAGAGAGAGAGAGAGAGAGAGAGAGAGCGAGAGGGAGAGAGAGAGAGGGAGAGAGAGAGAGAAGTAAGAATCTGACGTAGCCTGTAGTAATGGGGTAGCAGAAAGCTAGTTAAGGCGTCTTAAATACATCAACCGAGCTAGTGACAGGGTGGCCAGTACAGAAATTTGTTCTGATGTAAGAACACAAGTCACTATTGTCAGCTCATTGCGTTTGCATTACTGTATGCAGCTTTGGTATACACAGCTACTTGCGTAAAGCCAAATTTGAGAGGTTTCTGTATGCGTAACTAAATCACACGAGTTTTGTATACATAGAAAACCATACACTGTCCCTTTCTAGTTTACTCGTGCGCGAGTACCCTATATAGATTTCTTGTTAATAACAATAATCTTTATTTCTGCAAGTACATGATACAACTTACACAGACCATAGCTGACGTCTTTGACATACTATATAGAAAGCCCCTTGTTATGCAGAGCATCTCGGGCAAGTTAATTTTGTCCCCAGGATGCGACCCACACCATTCAGCTAGCACCAAGGTACCTATTTACTGCTAAGTGAACAGGGACAGCAGGTGTCCTCAGGAACCACAGCAAGATGCTTCCACCCGTACCGGGGATCGAACCATGGACATCAGTGTGTGAGCTGAGTGCGCTACCAACTGAGCTACGTGACACCTATTCATTCACTAGTGAATACACAAAACTATGCATGGTTTCTTTGTGGAATTTTGCTGGGATTTGTAAGAGTTCCTGGGGATTGCAATTTGGTCATTTTAGAGAAGCGCTACACCTGTGTGGGGGTCATTCAGCACAACGTGTGATGGAAGATAAGTGCTTGGACCCTCCATTCTTCCCCCTTCTTGTTCCTGGTATAAGTAGAAGATTAATAAGAAGATTAGAACCCTATAGTATATCACTGCATATGTGAAATTAATGAAAATGACAACCTTAAAGTATTGATAGAGAGGTTCCAGGATGAACCGAACAGGTTGTAAACTTTGTCAGAAAGATTGCTACGTGAATTCAATGCAGATAAGTAGAAAGTAATGAAAAGGTCACGCCATCTGTATACGGTGTATTTCAGGCCCGTATTAGGGTATGCATCATCAGACACATGTGCAACATCTAGGTATCTTTATTGCAGACGTTTCGCCATTCAGTGGCTTTGTCAATACAAATTTCTAGGACACAATTTGAAGACAGGAGAATTATATACAAAATTATGTCCTAGAATTTGTATTGATGAAGCCAATGGATGGCGAAACGTCTACAATAAAGACCCATAATCATTCATTCATTCTTCAGTGACGTTAGTCTCCAGCTACCACACATCAACTTCAGTATTTTACCATTACTGCTCTCATCCGTCACTTTAACATGGTGGCTGTTTGTCCCACTGTCATCACCGCGTGTTTGTACCAACGTCACCACCGGGTGTTTGTACCACTGTCACCAGTGGGTGTTTATACCACTGTCACCAGCGGATGTTTGTACCACTGTCACCACCGGGTGTTTGTACCAACGTCACCACCGGGTGTTTGTACCACTGTCACCACCGGGTGTTTGTCCCACTGTCACCACCGGGTGTTTGTACCAACGTCACCACCGGGTGTTTGTACCACTGTCACCACCGGGTGTTTGTACCAACGTCACCACCGGGTGTTTGTACCACTGTCACCACCGGGTGTTTGTCCCACTGTCACCACCGGGTGTTTGTACCAACGTCACCACCGGGTGTTTGTACCACTGTCACCAGTGGGTGTTTATACCACTGTCACCACCGGGTGTTTATACCACTGTCACCACCGGGTGTTTGTCCCACTGTCACCACCGGGTGTTTGTACCAACGTCACCACCGGGTGTTTGTACCACTGTCACCAGTGGGTGTTTATACCACTGTCACCACCGGGTGTTTGTACCACTGTCACCACCGGGTGTTTGTACCAACGTCACCACCGGGTGTTTGTACCACTGTCACCAGCGGGTGTTTGTACCACTGTCACCACCGGGTGTTTGTACCACTGTCACCACCGGGTGTTTTTACCACTGTCTCCACTGGGTGTTTGTACCACTGTCTCCACTGGGTGTTTGTACCACTATCACCACCGGATGTTTGTACCGGTGTCACCACCGGGTGTTTGTACCGCTGTCACCACCGGGTGTTTGTACCGCTGTCACCACCGGGGGTTTGTACCACTGTCTCCACTCGGTGTTTGTAACACTGTCACCACCGGGTGTTTGTACCGCTGTCACCACCGGGTGTTTGTACCGCTGTCACCACCGGGTGTTTGTACCACTGTCACCACCGTGTGTTTGTACCGCTGTCACCACCGGGTGTTTGTACCGCTGTCACCACCGGGTGTTTGTACCGCTGTCACCACCGGGTGTTTGTACCGCTGTCACCATCGGGTGTTTGTACCACTGTCTCCACCGGGTGTTTGTACCGCTGTCACCACCCGGTGTTTGTACCGCTGTCACCGCCGGGTGTTTGTACCACTGTCTCCACCGGGTGTTTGTACCGCTGTCACCACCGGGTGTTTGTACCGCTGTCACCACAGGGTGTTTGTACCACTGTCACCACCGGGTGTTTGTACCGCTGTCACCACCGGGTGTTTGTACCGCTGTCACCACCGGGTGTTTGTACCACTGTCTCCACAGGGTGTTTGTACCGCTGTCACCAACGGGTGTTTGTACCGCTGTCACCACCGGGTGTTTGTACCGCTTTCACCACCGGGTGTTTGTACCACTGTCTCCACCGGGTGTTTGTACCGCTGTCACCACCGGATGTTTGTAACACTGTCTCCACCGGGTGTTTGTACCGCTGTCACCACAGGGTGTTTGTACCGCTGTCACCACCGGGTGTTTGTACCACTGTCACCACCCGGTGTTTGTACCGGTCACCACCGGGTGTTTGTACCGCTGTCACCATCGGGTGTTTGTACCGCTGTCACCACCGGGTGTTTGTACCACTGTCTCCACCGGGTGTTTGTACCGCTGTCACCACCGGGTGTTTGTACCGCTGTCACCACAGGGTGTTTGTACCACTGTCACCACCGCGTGTTTGTACCGCTGTCACCACCGGGTGTTTGTACCGCTGTCACCACCGGGTGTTTGTACCACTGTCTCCACAGGGTGTTTGTACCGCTGTCACCAACGGGTGTTTGTACCGCTGTCACCACCGGGTGTTTGTACCGCTGTCACCACCGGGTGTTTGTACCACTGTCTCCACCGGGTGTTTGTACCGCTGTCACCACCGGATGTTTGTAACACTGTCTCCACTGGGTGTTTGTACCGCTGTCACCACAGGGTGTTTGTACCGCTGTCACCACCGGGTGTTTGTACCACTGTCACCACCCGGTGTTTATACCGGTCACCACCGGGTGTTTGTACCGCTGTCACCATCGGGTGTTTGTACCGCTGTCACCACCGGGTGTTTGTACCACTGTCTCCACCGGGTGTTTCTACCGCTGTCACCACCGGGTGTTTGCACCGCTGTCACCGGGTGTTTGTACCGCTGTCACCACTGGGTGTTTGTACCACTGTCTCCACTGGGTGTTTGTACCACTGTCACCACCGGGTGTTTGTACCACTGTCACCACCGGGTGTTTGTACTGCTGTCACCACCGGGTATTTGTGCCACTTTCACAACCGGGTGTTTGTACCACTGTCTCCACTGGGTGTTTGTACCACTGTCACCACAGGGTTTGTACCAATGTCACCACCGGGTGTTTGTACCACTGTCACCACCGGGTGTTTGTACCAACGTCACCACCGGGTGTTTGTACCACTGTCACCAGCGGGTGTTTATACCACTGTCACCACCGGGTGTTTGTACCACTGTCACCACCGGGTGTTTGTACCACTGTCTCCACTGGGTGTTTGTACCACTGTCTCCACTGGGTGTTTGTACCACTGTCACCACCGGATGTTTGTACCGCTGTCACCACCGGGTGTTTGTACCGCTGTCACCACCGGGTGTTTGTACCGCTGTCACCACCGGGGTTTGTACCACTGTCAACACTCGGTGTTTGTAACACTGTCACCACTGGGTGTTTGTACCGCTGTCACCACCGGGTGTTTGTACCGCTGTCACCACCGGGTGTTTGTACCACTGTCTCCACCGGGTGTTTGTACCGCTGTCACCACCGGGTGTTTGTACCGCTGTCACCACCGGGTGTTTGTACCGCTGTCACCACCGGATGTTTGTACCGCTGTCACCACCGGGCGTTTGTACCACTGTCACCACCCGGTGTTTGTACCGCTGTCACCACCGGGTGTTTGTACCGCTGTCACCATCGGGTGTTTGTACCGCTGTCACCACCGGGTGTTTCTACCGCTGTCTCCACCGGGTGTTTCTACCGCTGTCACCACCGGGTGTTTGTACCGCTGTCACCACCGGGTGTTTGTACCGCTGTCACCACCGGGTGTTTGTACCACTGTCTCCACTGGGTGTTTGTACCACTGTCACCACCGGGTGTTTGTACCACTGTCACCACCGCCGGGTGTTTGTACTGCTGTCACCACCGGGTATTTGTGCCACTTTCACCACCGGGTGTTTGTACCACTGTCTCCACTGGGTGTTTGTACCACTGTCACCACCGGGTGTTTGTACTGTCACCATCGGGTGTTTGTAATGGTGTCACCATCGGGTGTTTGTACCACTGTCTCCACTGGGTGTTTGTACCACTGTCTCCACTGGGTGTTTGTACCACTGTCTCCACAGGGTCTTTGTACCACAGTCACCACCGGGTGTTTGCACCACTGTCACCATCGAATGTTTGTACCACTGTCTCCACTGGGTGTTTGTACCACTGTCTTCACTGGGTGTTTGCGCCACTGTCTCCACTGGGTGTTTGTACCACTGTCACCACCGGGTGTTTGTACCACTGTCTCCACTGGGTGTTTGTACCAGTGTCACCACCGAGTGTTTGTACCACTGTCGCCACATGGTGTTTGTACCACTGTCGCCACCGGGTGTTTGTACCACTGTCACCATTGGGTGTTTGTACTGCTTTCACCACCAGGTGTTTGTACCACTGTCACCACCGGGTGTTTGTACCACTGTCTCCACTGGGTGTTTGTACCACTGTCACAGGGTGTTTGTACCACTGTCACCACCGGGTGTTTGTACCACTGTCACCACCGAGTGTTTGTACCACTGTCTCCACTGGGTGTTTGTACCACTGTCACCACCGGGTGTTTGTACCACTGTCTCCACGGGGTGTTTGTACCACTGTCTCCACGGGGTGTTTGTACCACTGTCACCACCGGGTGTTTGTACCACTGTCTCCACTGGGTGCTTGTACCACTGTCACCACCGGGTATTTGTACCACTGTCACCACCGGGTGTTTGTACCACTGTCATCACCGGGTGTTAGTACCCCTGTTTCCACTGGGTGTTTGTACCACTGTCACCACCGGGTGTTTGTACCAGTCTCCACTGGGTGTTTGTACCACTGTCACCACCGGGTGTTTGTACCACTGTCTCCACTGGGTGTTTGTAAAACTGTCACCACCGGGTGTTTGTACCGCTGTCACCACCAGATGTTTGTACCACTGTCTCCACTGGGTGTTTGTACCACTGTCACCACCTGGTGTTTGTACCAAAGTCGCCAACGAGTGTTTGTACCACTGTCTCCACTGGGTGTTTGTGCCAGTCACCACCGGGTGTTTGTACCGCTGTCTCCACTGTGTGTTTGTACCACTGTCTCCACTGGGTGTTTGTACCACTGTCTCCACTGGGTGTTTGTACCACAGTCACCACCGGGTGTTTGTACCACTGTCACCACTGGGTGTTTGTACCACTGTCTCCACTGGGTGTTTGTACCACTGTCACCACCGGGTGTTTGTACCACTGTCACCACTGGGTGTTTGTACTGCTGTCACCACCGGGTGTTTGTGAAACATTCACCACCGGGTGTTTGTACCACTGTCTCAACTGGGTGTTTGTACCACTGTCACCACAGGGTTTGTACCACTGTCACCACCGGGTGTTTGTACCACTGTCACCACCGAGTGTTTTTACCACTGTCTCCACTGGGTGTTTGTACCACTGTCTCCACTGGATGTTTGTACCACTGTCACCACAGGGTCTTTGTACCACTGTCTCCACAGGGTCTTTGTACCTGTCACCACCGGGTGTTTGTACTGTCACCATCGGGTGTTTGTACTGGTGTCACCACCGGGTGTTTGTACCACTGTCTCCACTGGGTGTTTGTACCACTGTCTCCACTGGGTGTTTGTACCACTGTCTCCACAGGGTCTTTGTACCACTGTCACCACCGGGTGTTTGCACCACTGTCACCATCGAGTGTTTGTACCACTGTCTCCACTGGGTGTTTGTACCACTAACTTCACTGGGTGTTTGCGCCACTGTCTCCACTGGGTGTTTGTACCACTGTCTCCACTGGGTGTTTGTACCACTGTCTCCACTGGGTGTTTGTATCACTGTCACCACCGGGTGTTTGTACCACTGTCTCCACTGGGTGTTTGTACCACTGTCACCACCGAGTGTTTGTACCACTGTCACCACAGGGTGTTTGTACCACTGTCTCCACTGGGTGTTTGTACCACTGTCACCACACGGTTTGTACCACTGTCACCACCAAGTGTTTGTACCACTGTCACCACCGAGTGTTTGTACCACTGTCACCACATGGTGTTTGTACCACTGTCACCACCAGTGTTTGTACCACTGTCACCATTGGATGTTTGTACAGCTGTCACCACCGGGTGTTTGTACCACTGTCTCCACTGGGTGTTTGTACCACTCACCACAGGGTGTTTGTACCACTGTCACCACCAGGTGTTTGTACCACTCACCACAGGGTGTTTGTACCACTGTCACCACCAGGTGTTTGTACCACTGTCACCATCGAGTGTTTGTACCACTGTCTCCACTGGCTGTTTGTACCACTGTCACCACTGGGTGTTTGTACCACTGTCTCCACGGGGTGTTTGTACCACTGTCTCCACTGGGTGTTTGTACCACTGTCTCCACTGGGTGTTTGTACCACTGTCACCACCGGGTGTTTGTACCACTGTCTCCACTGGGTGTTTGTACCACTGTCACCACCGAGTGTTTGTACCACTGTCTCCACTGGGTGTTTGTAAAACTGTCACCACCGGGTGTTTGTACCGCTGTCACCACCGGGTGTTTGTACCACTGTCTCCTCTGGGTGTTTGTACCACTGTCACCACCTGGTGTTTGTACCAAAGTCGCCATCGAGTGTTTGTACCACTGTCTCCACTGGGTGTTTGTGCCAGTCACCACCGGGTGTTTGCAACACTGTCTCCACTGGGTGTTTGTACCACTGTCTCCACTGGGTGTTTGTACCACTGTCTCCACTGGGTGTTTGTACCAGTCACCATCGGGTGTTTGTACCACTGTCACCACTGGGTGTTTGTACCACTGTCTCCACTGGGTGTTTGTACCACTGTCTCCACTGGGTGTTTGTACCACTGTCTCCACTGAGTGTTTGTAAAACTGTCACCACCGGTGTTTGTACCACTGTCTCCACTGGGTGTTTGTACCAGTCACCACCGGGTGTTTGTACCACTGTCACCACCGGGTGTTAGTATCGGTCTCCACTGGGTGTTTGTACCACTGTCACCACCGGGTGTTTGTACCACTGTCATCACCGGGTGTTTGTACCACTGTCTCCACTGGGTGTTTGTACCACTGTCACCACAGCGTCTTTGTACCACTGTCACCATCGGGTGCTTGTACTGCTGTCACCACCGGGTGTTTGTACCACTGTCATCACCGGGTGTTTGTACCACTGTCTCCACTGGGTGTTTGTACCACTGTCTCCCCTGGGTGTTTGTACCACTGTCACCACCGGGTGTTTGTACCACTGTCTCCACTGGGTGTTTGTACCACTGTCATCACCGTGAGTTTGTACCACTGTCATCACCGGATGTTTGTACCACTGTCACCATCGGGTGCTTGTACTGCTGTCACCACCGGGTGTTTGTACCACTGTCACCACCGGGTGTTTGTACCACTCTCTCCACTGGGTGTTTGTACCACTGTCACCACACGGTTTGTACCACTGTCACCACCGGGTGTTTGTACCACTGTCACCACCGAGTGTTTGTACCACTCTCACCACATGGTGTTTGTACCACTGTCGCCACCGGGTGTTTGTACCACTGTCACCATTGGGTGTTTGTACTGCTGTCACCACCGGGTGTTTGTACCACTGTCACCACCGGGTGTTTGTACCACTGTCTCCACTGGGTGTTTGTACCACTGTCACCACAGGGTGTTTGTACCACTGTCACCACCGGGTGTTTGTACCACTGTCACCACCGAGTGTTTGTACCACTGTCTCCACTGGGTGTTTGTACCACTGTCACCACCGGGTGTTTGTACCACTGTCTCCACGGGGTGTTTGTACCATTGTCTCCACTGGGTGTTTGTACCACTGTCACCACAGGTTGTTTGTACCACTGTCTCCACTGGGTGCTTGTACCACTGTCACCACCGGGTATTTGTACCACTGTCACCACCGGGTGTTTGTACCACTGTCTTCATCTGGTGTTAGTACCGCTGTTTCCACTGGGTGTTTGTACCACTGTCACCACCGGGTGTTTGTACCAGTCTCCACTGGGTGTTTGTACCTCTGTCACCACCGGGTGTTTGTACCACTGTCTCCACTGGATGTTTGTACCACTGTCACCACCTGGTGTTTGTACCAAAGTCTCCACCGAGTGTTTGTACCACTGTCTCCGCTGGGTGTTTGTGCCAATCACCACCGAGTGTTTGTACCACTGTCTCCACTGGGTGTTTGTACCACTGTCTCCACTGGGTGTTTGTACCACTGTCTCCACTGGGTGTTTGTACCACAGTCACCACCGGGTGTTTGTACCACTGTCACCACTGGGTGTTTGTACCACTGTCTCCACTGGGTGTTTGTACCACTGTCACCACCGGGTGTTTGTACCACTGTCACCACCGGGTGTTTGTGAAACTTTCACCACCGGGGGTTTGTACCACTGTTTCAACTGGGTGTTTGTACCACTGTCACCACAGGGTTTGTACCACTGTCACCACCGGGTGTTTGTACCACTGTCACAACCGAGTGTTTGTACCACTGTCTCCACTGGGTGTTTGTACCACTCTCACCACCGGGTGTTTGTACTGTCACCATCCGGTGTTTGTACTGGTGTCACCACCGGGTGTTTGTACCACTGTCTCCACTGGGTGTTTGTACCACTGTCTCCACTGGGTGTTTGTACCACTGTCTCCACAGGGTCTTTGTACCACTCTCACCACCGGGTGTTTGCACCACTGTCACCATCGAGTGTTTGTACCACTGTCTCCACTGGGTGTTTGTACCACTGTCTTCACTGGGTGTTTGCGCCACTGTCTCCACTGGGTGTTTGTACCACTGTCACCACCGGGTATTTGTACCACTGTCTGCACTGGGTGTTTGTACCACTGTCTCCACTAGGTGTTTGTACCACTGTCTCCACTGGGTGTTTGTACCACTGTCTCCACTGGGTGTTTGTATCACTGTCACCATCGGGTGTTTGTACCACTGTCTCCAATGGGTGTTTGTACCACTGTCACCACCGAGTGTTTGTACCACTGTCACCACACGGTTTGTACCACTGTCACCACCGGGTGTTTGTACCACTGTCACCACCGAGTGTTTGTACCACTGTCACCACATGGTGTTTGTACCACTGTCACCACCGGGTGTTTGTACCACTGTCACCATTGGGTGTTTTTACTGCTGTCAAAACCGGGTGTTTGTACCACTGTCACCACCGGGTGTTTGTACCACTGTCTCCACTGGGTGTTTGTACCACTGTCTCCACTGGGTGTTTGTACCACTGTCACCACCGGGTGTTTGTACCACTGTCACCACCGAGTGTTTGTACCACTGTCTCCACAGGGTGTTTGTACCACTGTCACCACTGGGTGTTTGTACCACTGTCTCCACGGGGTGTTTGTACCACTGTCTCCACTTTGTGTTTGTACCACTGTCTCCACTGGGTGTTTGTACCATTGTCACCACCGGGTGTTTGTACCACTGTCTCCACTGGGTGTTTGTACCACTGTCACCACCGGGTGTTTGTACCACTGTCTCCACTGGGTGTTTGTAAAACTGTCACCACCGGGTGTTTGTACCGCAGTCACCACCGGGTGTTTGTACCACTGTCTCCACTGGGTGTTTGTACCACTATCATCTGGTGTTTGTACCAAAGTCGCCACCGAGTGTTTGTACCACTGTCTCCACTGGATGTTTGTGCCAGTCACCACCGGGTGTTTGCACCACTGTCTCCACTGGGTGTTTGTACCACTGTCTCCACTGGGTGTTTGTACCACTGTCTCCACTAGGTGTTTGTACCACAGTCACCACCGGGTGTTTGTACCACTGTCACCACTGGGTGCTTGTACCACTGTCTCCACTGGGTGTTTGTACCACTGTCTCCACTGGGTGTTTGTACCACTGTCACCACCGGTGTTTGTACCACTGTCTCCACTGGGTGTTTGTACCAGTCAGCAAAGAGTGTACCACTGTCTCCACTGGGTGTTTGTACCAGTCACCACCGGGTGTTTGTACCACTGTCACCACCGGGTGTTTATAAAACTGTCTCCACTGGGTGTTTGTACCACTGTCACCAATGGGTGTTTGTACCACTGTCACCACAGGGTGTTTATACCACTGTCACCACTGGGTGTTTGTACCACTGTCTCCACTTGGTATTTGTACCACTGTCACCACTGGGTGTACCACTGTCACCACCGAGTGTTTGTACCACTGTCACCATTGGGTATTTGTACCACTGTCACCACCGGGTGTTTGTACCACTGTCACCACCGGGTGTTTGTACAACTGTCACCACAGGGTGTTTGTACCACTGTCACCACCGTGTGTTTGTACCACTGTCACCACTGGGTGTTTGTACCACTGTCTCCACTTGGTGTTTGTACCACTGTCACCACCGGGTAGTTGTACCACTGTCTCCACTGGGTGTTTGTACCAGTCACCACAGGGTGTTTGTACCACTGTATCCGATGGGTGTTTGTACCACTGTCACCACCGGGTGTTTGTACAACTGTCTCCACTGGGTGTTTGTAGCACTGCCACCACAGGGTGTTTGTACCACTGTCACAGGGTGTTTTTACCACTGTCATCACCGGGTGTTTGTACCACTGTCACCACCGAGTGTTTGTACTACTGTCACCACCGAGTGTTTGTACCACTGTCACTGAGTGTTTGTACCACTGTCACCACCGGGTGTTTGTACCACTGTCTCCACTAGGTGTTTGTACCACTGTCTCCACTGGGTGTTTGTACCACTGTCTCCACTGGGTGTTTGTACCACTGTCACTACCGGGTGTTTGTACCACTGCCACCACAGGGTGTTTGTACCACTGTCATCACCGGGTGTTTGTACCACTGTCATCACCGGGTGTTTGTACCACTGTCACCACGGAGTGTTTGTACCACTGTCACCACTGAGTGTTTGTACCACTGTCACCACCGGGTGTTTGTACCACTGTCTCCACTAGGTGTTTGTACCACTGTCACCACTGGGTGTTTGTACCTCTGACACCACAGGGTGTTTGTACCACTTTCATCACATGGTGTTTGTACCACTTTCACCACAGGGTGTTTGTACCACTGTCACCAGAGGGTGTTTGTACCACTGTCACCACCGGGTCTTTGTACCACTGTCTCCACTGGGTGTTTGTACCACTTTCTCCACTGGGTGTTTGTACCACTGCCACCATCGGGTGTTTGTACCACTGTCACCGGGTGTTTGTACCACTGTCACCACAGGGTGTTTGTACCACTGTCACCACCGAGTGTTTGTACCACTGTCACCACCGAGTGTTTGTACCACTGTCACCACCGGGTGTTTGTACCACTGTCTTTCCTAGGTGTTTGTACCACTGTTTCCACTGGGTGTTTGTACCACTGTCACTACGGGATGTTTGTACCATTGTCTCCACTGGGTGTTTGTACCACTGTCTCCACCGGGTGTTTGTACCACTGTCACCACCGGGTGTTTGTACCACTGTCTCAACTGGGTGTTTGTACCACTGTCACCATCTGGTGTTTGTACCAAAGTCGCCACCGAGTGTTTGTACCACTGTCTCCACTGGGTGTTTGTGCCAGTCACCGGGTGTTTGTACCACTATCTCCACTGGGTGTTTGTACCACTGTCACCACCGGGTGTTAGTATCGCTGTTTCCACTGGGTGTTTGTACCACTGTCACCACCGGGTGTTTGTACCACTGTCACCACTGGGTGTTTATACCACTGTCACCACCGGGTGTTTGTACCACTGTCTCTACTGGGTGTTTGTATCAGTCACCACCGAGTGTTTGTACCACTGTCTCCACTGGGTGTTTGTACCAGTCACCACCGGGTGTTTGTACCACTGTCACCACCGGGTGTTAGTATCGCTGTTTCCACTGGGTGTTTGTACCACTGTCTCCACTGGGTGTTTGTACCACTGTCACCACCGGGTGTTTGTACCACTGTCACCACAGGTTGTACCACTGTCACCACAGGTTGTACCACTGTCACCACAGGTTGTTTGTACAACTGTCACCACAGGGTGTTTGTACCACTGTCACCACCGGGTGTTTGTACCACTGTCACCTTCGAGTGTTTGCACCACTGTCTCCACTGGGTGTTTGTACCACTGTCACCACTGGGTGTTTGTACCACTGTCACCACTGGGTGTTTGTGCCACTTTCACCACTGAGTGTACCACTGTCACCACTGAGTGTTTGTACCACTGTCACCACTGGGTGTTTGTGCCACTTTCACCACTGAGTGTACCACTGTCACCACTGAGTGTTTGTACCACTGTCACCACTCAGCGTTTGTACCACTGTCACCACTGGGTGTTTGTACCACTGTCACCACTGGGTGTTTGTACCACTGTCACCACAGGGTGTTTGTACCACTGTCACCACAGGGTGTTTGTACCACTGTCACCACAGGGTGTTTGTACCACTGTCACCACAGGGTGTACCACTGTCACCACAGGGTGTACCACTGTCACCACAGGGTGTTTGTACCACTGTCACCACAGGGTGTTTGTACCACTGTCACCACCGGGTGTCTGTACCACTGTCATCACAGGGTGTTTATACCACTGTCACCACTGGGTGTTTGTACCACTGTCACCACAGGGTGTTTGTACCACTGTCACCACAGGGTGTTTGTACCACTGTCACCACAGGGTGTTTGTACCACTGTTACCACAGGGTGTTTGTACCACTCTCACCACAGGGTGTTTGTACCACTGTCACCACAGGGTGTTTGTACCACTGTCACCATCGGGTGTTTGTACCACTGTCACCACCGGGTGTTTGTACCACTGTCACCACCGGGTGTTTGTACCACTGTCACCACCGGGTGTTTGTACCACTTTCACCACTTGGTGTTTGTACCACTGTCACCACTGGGTGTTTGTACCACTTTCACCACTGGGTGTTTGTACCACTGTCTCCTCAGGGTGTTTGTACCACTGTCTCCACTGGGTGTTTGTACCACTGTCTCCACTGGGTGTTTGTACCACTGTCACCACTGGGTGTTTGTACCACTGTCACCACAGGGTGTTTGTACGACTGTCACCACAGGGTTTTTGTACCACTGTCACCACGGTGTTTGTACCACTGTCACCACAGGGTGTTTGTACCAGTCACCACAGGGTGTTTGTACCAGTCACCACAGGGTGTTTGTACCACTGTCACCACAGGGTTTTTGTACCACTGTCACCACAGGGTGTTTGTACCACTGTCACCACAGGGTGTTTGTACCACTGTCACCACAGGGTGTTTGTACCACTGTCACCACAGGGTGTTTGTACCACTGTCACCACAGGGTGTTTGTACCACTGTCACCACAGGGTGTACCACTGTCACCACAGGGTGTTTGTACCACTGTCACCACAGGGTGTTTGTACCACTGTCACAACAGGGTGTTTGTACCACTGTCACCACAGGGTGTTTGTACCACTGTCACCACCGGGTGTTTGTACCACTGTCTCCACTAGGTGTTTGTACCACTGTCTCCACTGGGTGTTTGTACCACTGTCTCCACTGGGTGTTTGTACCACTGTCACTACCGGGTGTTTGTACCAATGCCACCACAGGGTGTTTGTACCACTGTCATCACCGGGTGTTTGTACCACTGTCATCTCCGGGTGTTTGTACCACTGTCACCACGGAGTGTTTGTACCACTGTCACCACTGAGTGTTTGTACCACTGTCACCACCGGGTGTTTGTACCACTGTCTCCACTAGGTGTTTGTACCACTGTCACCACTGGGTGTTTGTACCTCTGACACCACAGGGTGTTTGTACCACTTTCATCACATGGTGTTTGTACCACTTTCACCACAGGGTGTTTGTACCACTGTCACCAGAGGGTGTTTGTACCACTGTCACCACTGGGTGTTTGTACCACTGTCTCCACTTGGTATTTGTACCACTGTCACCACTGGGTGTACCACTGTCACCACCGAGTGTTTGTACCACTGTCACCATTGGGTATTTGTACCACTGTCACCACCGGGTGTTTGTACCACTGTCACCACCGGGTGTTTGTACAACTGTCACCACAGGGTGTTTGTACCACTGTCACCACCGAGTGTTTGTACCACTGTCACCACTGGGTGTTTGTACCACTGTCTCCACTTGGTGTTTGTACCACTGTCACCACCGGGTAGTTGTACCACTGTCTCCACTGGGTGTTTGTACCAGTCACCACAGGGTGTTTGTACCACTGTATCCGATGGGTGTTTGTACCACTGTCACCACCGGGTGTTTGTACCACTGTCACCACCGGGTGTTTGTACCACTGTCACCATTGGGTGTTTTTACTGCTGTCAAAACCGGGTGTTTGTACCACTGTCACCACCGGGTGTTTGTACCACTGTCTCCACTGGGTGTTTGTACCACTGTCTCCACTGGGTGTTTGTACCACTGTCACCACCGGGTGTTTGTACCACTGTCACCACCGAGTGTTTGTACCACTGTCTCCACAGGGTGTTTGTACCACTGTCACCACTGGGTGTTTGTACCACTGTCTCCACGGGGTGTTTGTACCACTGTCTCCACTTTGTGTTTGTACCACTGTCTCCACTGGGTGTTTGTACCATTGTCACCACCGGGTGTTTGTACCACTGTCTCCACTGGGTGTTTGTACCACTGTCACCACCGGGTGTTTGTACCACTGTCTCCACTGGGTGTTTGTAAAACTGTCACCACCGGGTGTTTGTACCGCAGTCACCACCGGGTGTTTGTACCACTGTCTCCACTGGGTGTTTGTACCACTATCATCTGGTGTTTGTACCAAAGTCGCCACCGAGTGTTTGTACCACTGTCTCCACTGGATGTTTGTGCCAGTCACCACCGGGTGTTTGCACCACTGTCTCCACTGGGTGTTTGTACCACTGTCTCCACTGGGTGTTTGTACCACTGTCTCCACTAGGTGTTTGTACCACAGTCACCACCGGGTGTTTGTACCACTGTCACCACTGGGTGCTTGTACCACTGTCTCCACTGGGTGTTTGTACCACTGTCTCCACTGGGTGTTTGTACCACTGTCACCACCGGTGTTTGTACCACTGTCTCCACTGGGTGTTTGTACCAGTCAGCAAAGAGTGTACCACTGTCTCCACTGGGTGTTTGTACCAGTCACCACCGGGTGTTTGTACCACTGTCACCACCGGGTGTTTATAAAACTGTCTCCACTGGGTGTTTGTACCACTGTCACCAATGGGTGTTTGTACCACTGTCACCACAGGGTGTTTATACCACTGTCACCACTGGGTGTTTGTACCACTGTCTCCACTTGGTATTTGTACCACTGTCACCACTGGGTGTACCACTGTCACCACCGAGTGTTTGTACCACTGTCACCATTGGGTATTTGTACCACTGTCACCACCGGGTGTTTGTACCACTGTCACCACCGGGTGTTTGTACAACTGTCACCACAGGGTGTTTGTACCACTGTCACCACCGAGTGTTTGTACCACTGTCACCACTGGGTGTTTGTACCACTGTCTCCACTTGGTGTTTGTACCACTGTCACCACCGGGTAGTTGTACCACTGTCTCCACTGGGTGTTTGTACCAGTCACCACAGGGTGTTTGTACCACTGTATCCGATGGGTGTTTGTACCACTGTCACCACCGGGTGTTTGTACAACTGTCTCCACTGGGTGTTTGTAGCACTGCCACCACAGGGTGTTTGTACCACTGTCACAGGGTGTTTTTACCACTGTCATCACCGGGTGTTTGTACCACTGTCACCACCGAGTGTTTGTACTACTGTCACCACCGAGTGTTTGTACCACTGTCACTGAGTGTTTGTACCACTGTCACCACCGGGTGTTTGTACCACTGTCTCCACTAGGTGTTTGTACCACTGTCTCCACTGGGTGTTTGTACCACTGTCTCCACTGGGTGTTTGTACCACTGTCACTACCGGGTGTTTGTACCACTGCCACCACAGGGTGTTTGTACCACTGTCATCACCGGGTGTTTGTACCACTGTCATCACCGGGTGTTTGTACCACTGTCACCACGGAGTGTTTGTACCACTGTCACCACTGAGTGTTTGTACCACTGTCACCACCGGGTGTTTGTACCACTGTCTCCACTAGGTGTTTGTACCACTGTCACCACTGGGTGTTTGTACCTCTGACACCACAGGGTGTTTGTACCACTTTCATCACATGGTGTTTGTACCACTTTCACCACAGGGTGTTTGTACCACTGTCACCAGAGGGTGTTTGTACCACTGTCACCACCGGGTCTTTGTACCACTGTCTCCACTGGGTGTTTGTACCACTTTCTCCACTGGGTGTTTGTACCACTGCCACCATCGGGTGTTTGTACCACTGTCACCGGGTGTTTGTACCACTGTCACCACAGGGTGTTTGTACCACTGTCACCACCGAGTGTTTGTACCACTGTCACCACCGAGTGTTTGTACCACTGTCACCACCGGGTGTTTGTACCACTGTCTTTCCTAGGTGTTTGTACCACTGTTTCCACTGGGTGTTTGTACCACTGTCACTACGGGATGTTTGTACCATTGTCTCCACTGGGTGTTTGTACCACTGTCTCCACCGGGTGTTTGTACCACTGTCACCACCGGGTGTTTGTACCACTGTCTCAACTGGGTGTTTGTACCACTGTCACCATCTGGTGTTTGTACCAAAGTCGCCACCGAGTGTTTGTACCACTGTCTCCACTGGGTGTTTGTGCCAGTCACCGGGTGTTTGTACCACTATCTCCACTGGGTGTTTGTACCACTGTCACCACCGGGTGTTAGTATCGCTGTTTCCACTGGGTGTTTGTACCACTGTCACCACCGGGTGTTTGTACCACTGTCACCACTGGGTGTTTATACCACTGTCACCACCGGGTGTTTGTACCACTGTCTCTACTGGGTGTTTGTATCAGTCACCACCGAGTGTTTGTACCACTGTCTCCACTGGGTGTTTGTACCAGTCACCACCGGGTGTTTGTACCACTGTCACCACCGGGTGTTAGTATCGCTGTTTCCACTGGGTGTTTGTACCACTGTCTCCACTGGGTGTTTGTACCACTGTCACCACCGGGTGTTTGTACCACTGTCACCACAGGTTGTACCACTGTCACCACAGGTTGTACCACTGTCACCACAGGTTGTTTGTACAACTGTCACCACAGGGTGTTTGTACCACTGTCACCACCGGGTGTTTGTACCACTGTCACCTTCGAGTGTTTGCACCACTGTCTCCACTGGGTGTTTGTACCACTGTCACCACTGGGTGTTTGTACCACTGTCACCACTGGGTGTTTGTGCCACTTTCACCACTGAGTGTACCACTGTCACCACTGAGTGTTTGTACCACTGTCACCACTGGGTGTTTGTGCCACTTTCACCACTGAGTGTACCACTGTCACCACTGAGTGTTTGTACCACTGTCACCACTCAGCGTTTGTACCACTGTCACCACTGGGTGTTTGTACCACTGTCACCACTGGGTGTTTGTACCACTGTCACCACAGGGTGTTTGTACCACTGTCACCACAGGGTGTTTGTACCACTGTCACCACAGGGTGTTTGTACCACTGTCACCACAGGGTGTACCACTGTCACCACAGGGTGTACCACTGTCACCACAGGGTGTTTGTACCACTGTCACCACAGGGTGTTTGTACCACTGTCACCACCGGGTGTCTGTACCACTGTCATCACAGGGTGTTTATACCACTGTCACCACTGGGTGTTTGTACCACTGTCACCACAGGGTGTTTGTACCACTGTCACCACAGGGTGTTTGTACCACTGTCACCACAGGGTGTTTGTACCACTGTTACCACAGGGTGTTTGTACCACTCTCACCACAGGGTGTTTGTACCACTGTCACCACAGGGTGTTTGTACCACTGTCACCATCGGGTGTTTGTACCACTGTCACCACCGGGTGTTTGTACCACTGTCACCACCGGGTGTTTGTACCACTGTCACCACCGGGTGTTTGTACCACTTTCACCACTTGGTGTTTGTACCACTGTCACCACTGGGTGTTTGTACCACTTTCACCACTGGGTGTTTGTACCACTGTCTCCTCAGGGTGTTTGTACCACTGTCTCCACTGGGTGTTTGTACCACTGTCTCCACTGGGTGTTTGTACCACTGTCACCACTGGGTGTTTGTACCACTGTCACCACAGGGTGTTTGTACGACTGTCACCACAGGGTTTTTGTACCACTGTCACCACGGTGTTTGTACCACTGTCACCACAGGGTGTTTGTACCAGTCACCACAGGGTGTTTGTACCAGTCACCACAGGGTGTTTGTACCACTGTCACCACAGGGTTTTTGTACCACTGTCACCACAGGGTGTTTGTACCACTGTCACCACAGGGTGTTTGTACCACTGTCACCACAGGGTGTTTGTACCACTGTCACCACAGGGTGTTTGTACCACTGTCACCACAGGGTGTTTGTACCACTGTCACCACAGGGTGTACCACTGTCACCACAGGGTGTTTGTACCACTGTCACCACAGGGTGTTTGTACCACTGTCACAACAGGGTGTTTGTACCACTGTCACCACAGGGTGTTTGTACCACTGTCACCACCGGGTGTTTGTACCACTGTCTCCACTAGGTGTTTGTACCACTGTCTCCACTGGGTGTTTGTACCACTGTCTCCACTGGGTGTTTGTACCACTGTCACTACCGGGTGTTTGTACCAATGCCACCACAGGGTGTTTGTACCACTGTCATCACCGGGTGTTTGTACCACTGTCATCTCCGGGTGTTTGTACCACTGTCACCACGGAGTGTTTGTACCACTGTCACCACTGAGTGTTTGTACCACTGTCACCACCGGGTGTTTGTACCACTGTCTCCACTAGGTGTTTGTACCACTGTCACCACTGGGTGTTTGTACCTCTGACACCACAGGGTGTTTGTACCACTTTCATCACATGGTGTTTGTACCACTTTCACCACAGGGTGTTTGTACCACTGTCACCAGAGGGTGTTTGTACCACTGTCACCACTGGGTGTTTGTACCACTGTCTCCACTTGGTATTTGTACCACTGTCACCACTGGGTGTACCACTGTCACCACCGAGTGTTTGTACCACTGTCACCATTGGGTATTTGTACCACTGTCACCACCGGGTGTTTGTACCACTGTCACCACCGGGTGTTTGTACAACTGTCACCACAGGGTGTTTGTACCACTGTCACCACCGAGTGTTTGTACCACTGTCACCACTGGGTGTTTGTACCACTGTCTCCACTTGGTGTTTGTACCACTGTCACCACCGGGTAGTTGTACCACTGTCTCCACTGGGTGTTTGTACCAGTCACCACAGGGTGTTTGTACCACTGTATCCGATGGGTGTTTGTACCACTGTCACCACCGGGTGTTTGTACAACTGTCTCCACTGGGTGTTTGTAGCACTGCCACCACAGGGTGTTTGTACCACTGTCACAGGGTGTTTTTACCACTGTCATCACCGGGTGTTTGTACCACTGTCACCACCGAGTGTTTGTACTACTGTCACCACAGAGTGTTTGTACCACTGTCACTGAGTGTTTGTACCACTGTCACCACCGGGTGTTTGTACCACTGTCTCCACTAGGTGTTTGTACCACTGTCTCCACTGGGTGTTTGTACCACTGTCTCCACTGGGTGTTTGTACCACTGTCACTACCGGGTGTTTGTACCACTGCCACCACAGGGTGTTTGTACCACTGTCATCACCGGGTGTTTGTACCACTGTCATCACCGGGTGTTTGTACCACTGTCACCACGGAGTGTTTGTACCACTGTCACCACTGAGTGTTTGTACCACTGTCACCACCGGGTGTTTGTACCACTGTCTCCACTAGGTGTTTGTACCACTGTCACCACTGGGTGTTTGTACCTCTGACACCACAGGGTGTTTGTACCACTTTCATCACATGGTGTTTGTACCACTTTCACCACAGGGTGTTTGTACCACTGTCACCAGAGGGTGTTTGTACCACTGTCACCACCGGGTCTTTGTACCACTGTCTCCACTGGGTGTTTGTACCACTTTCTCCACTGGGTGTTTGTACCACTGCCACCATCGGGTGTTTGTACCACTGTCACCGGGTGTTTGTACCACTGTCACCACAGGGTGTTTGTACCACTGTCACCACCGAGTGTTTGTACCACTGTCACCACCGAGTGTTTGTACCACTGTCACCACCGGGTGTTTGTACCACTGTCTTTCCTAGGTGTTTGTACCACTGTTTCCACTGGGTGTTTGTACCACTGTCACTACGGGATGTTTGTACCATTGTCTCCACTGGGTGTTTGTACCACTGTCTCCACCGGGTGTTTGTACCACTGTCACCACCGGGTGTTTGTACCACTGTCTCAACTGGGTGTTTGTACCACTGTCACCATCTGGTGTTTGTACCAAAGTCGCCACCGAGTGTTTGTACCACTGTCTCCACTGGGTGTTTGTGCCAGTCACCGGGTGTTTGTACCACTATCTCCACTGGGTGTTTGTACCACTGTCACCACCGGGTGTTAGTATCGCTGTTTCCACTGGGTGTTTGTACCACTGTCACCACCGGGTGTTTGTACCACTGTCACCACTGGGTGTTTATACCACTGTCACCACCGGGTGTTTGTACCACTGTCTCTACTGGGTGTTTGTATCAGTCACCACCGAGTGTTTGTACCACTGTCTCCACTGGGTGTTTGTACCAGTCACCACCGGGTGTTTGTACCACTGTCACCACCGGGTGTTAGTATCGCTGTTTCCACTGGGTGTTTGTACCACTGTCTCCACTGGGTGTTTGTACCACTGTCACCACCGGGTGTTTGTACCACTGTCACCACAGGTTGTACCACTGTCACCACAGGTTGTACCACTGTCACCACAGGTTGTTTGTACAACTGTCACCACAGGGTGTTTGTACCACTGTCACCACCGGGTGTTTGTACCACTGTCACCTTCGAGTGTTTGCACCACTGTCTCCACTGGGTGTTTGTACCACTGTCACCACTGGGTGTTTGTACCACTGTCACCACTGGGTGTTTGTGCCACTTTCACCACTGAGTGTACCACTGTCACCACTGAGTGTTTGTACCACTGTCACCACTGGGTGTTTGTGCCACTTTCACCACTGAGTGTACCACTGTCACCACTGAGTGTTTGTACCACTGTCACCACTCAGCGTTTGTACCACTGTCACCACTGGGTGTTTGTACCACTGTCACCACTGGGTGTTTGTACCACTGTCACCACAGGGTGTTTGTACCACTGTCACCACAGGGTGTTTGTACCACTGTCACCACAGGGTGTTTGTACCACTGTCACCACAGGGTGTACCACTGTCACCACAGGGTGTACCACTGTCACCACAGGGTGTTTGTACCACTGTCACCACAGGGTGTTTGTACCACTGTCACCACCGGGTGTCTGTACCACTGTCATCACAGGGTGTTTATACCACTGTCACCACTGGGTGTTTGTACCACTGTCACCACAGGGTGTTTGTACCACTGTCACCACAGGGTGTTTGTACCACTGTCACCACAGGGTGTTTGTACCACTGTTACCACAGGGTGTTTGTACCACTCTCACCACAGGGTGTTTGTACCACTGTCACCACAGGGTGTTTGTACCACTGTCACCATCGGGTGTTTGTACCACTGTCACCACCGGGTGTTTGTACCACTGTCACCACCGGGTGTTTGTACCACTGTCACCACCGGGTGTTTGTACCACTTTCACCACTTGGTGTTTGTACCACTGTCACCACTGGGTGTTTGTACCACTTTCACCACTGGGTGTTTGTACCACTGTCTCCTCAGGGTGTTTGTACCACTGTCTCCACTGGGTGTTTGTACCACTGTCTCCACTGGGTGTTTGTACCACTGTCACCACTGGGTGTTTGTACCACTGTCACCACAGGGTGTTTGTACGACTGTCACCACAGGGTTTTTGTACCACTGTCACCACGGTGTTTGTACCACTGTCACCACAGGGTGTTTGTACCAGTCACCACAGGGTGTTTGTACCAGTCACCACAGGGTGTTTGTACCACTGTCACCACAGGGTTTTTGTACCACTGTCACCACAGGGTGTTTGTACCACTGTCACCACAGGGTGTTTGTACCACTGTCACCACAGGGTGTTTGTACCACTGTCACCACAGGGTGTTTGTACCACTGTCACCACAGGGTGTTTGTACCACTGTCACCACAGGGTGTACCACTGTCACCACAGGGTGTACCACTGTCACCACAGGGTGTTTGTACCACTGTCACCACAGGGTGTTTGTACCACTGTCACCACAGGGTGTTTGTACCACTGTCACCACAGGGTGTTTGTACCACTGTCACCACCGGGTGTTTGTACCACTGTCTCCACTAGGTGTTTGTACCACTGTCTCCACTGGGTGTTTGTACCACTGTCTCCACTGGGTGTTTGTACCACTGTCACTACCGGGTGTTTGTACCAATGCCACCACAGGGTGTTTGTACCACTGTCATCACCGGGTGTTTGTACCACTGTCATCTCCGGGTGTTTGTACCACTGTCACCACGGAGTGTTTGTACCACTGTCACCACTGAGTATTTGTACCACTGTCACCACCGGGTGTTTGTACCACTGTCTCCACTAGGTGTTTGTACCACTGTCACCACTGGGTGTTTGTACCTCTGACACCACAGGGTGTTTGTACCACTTTCATCACATGGTGTTTGTACCACTTTCACCACAGGGTGTTTGTACCACTGTCACCAGAGGGTGTTTGTACCACTGTCACCACCGGGTCTTTGTACCACTGTCTCCACTGGGTGTTTGTACCACTGTCTCCACTGGGTGTTTGTACCACTGCCACCATCGGGTGTTTGTACCACTGTCACCGGGTGTTTGTACCACTGTCACCACAGGGTGTTTGTACCACTGTCACCACCGAGTGTTTGTACCACTGTCACCACCGAGTGTTTCTACCACTGTCACCACCGGGTGTTTGTACCACTGTCTTACCTAGGTGTTTGTACCACTGTTTCCACTGGGTGTTTGTACCACTGTCACTACCGGATGTTTGTACCATTGTCTCCACTGGGTGTTTGTACCACTGTCTCCACCGGGTGTTTGTACCACTGTCACCACCGGGTGTTTGTACCACTGTCTCAACTGGGTGTTTGTACCACTGTCACCATCTGGTGTTTGTACCAAAGTCGCCACAGAGTGTTTGTACCACTGTCTCCACTGGGTGTTTGTGCCAGTCACCGGATGTTTGTACCACTATCTCCACTTGGTGTTTGTACCACTGTCACCACCCGGTGTTAGTATCGCTGTTTCCACTGGGTGTTTGTACCACTGTCACCACCGGGTGTTTGTACCACTGTCACCACTGGGTGTTTATACCACTGTCACCACCGGGTGTTTGTACCACTGTCTCTACTGGGTGTTTGTACCAGTCACCACCGGGTGTTTGTACCACTGTCACCACCGGGTGTTAGTATCGCTGTTTCCACTGGGTGTTTGTACCACTGTCTCCACTGGGTGTTTGTACCACTGTCACCACCGGGTGTTTGTACCACTGTCACCACAGGTTGTACCACTGTCACCACAGGGTGTTTGTACAACTGTCACCACAGGGTGTTTGTACCACTGTCACCACCGGGTGTTTGTACCACTGTCACCTTCGAGTGTTTGCACCACTGTCTCCACTGGGTGTTTGTACCACTGTCACCACTGGGTGTTTGTACCACTGTCACCACTGGGTGTTTGTGCCACTTTCACCACTGAGTGTACCACTGTCACCACTGAGTGTTTGTACCACTGTCACCACTGAGCGTTTGTACCACTGTCTCCACTGGGTGTTTGTGCCACTTTCACCACTGAGTGTACCACTGAGTGTTTGTACCACTGTCACCACTCAGCGTTTGTACCACTGTCACCACTGGGTGTTTATACCACTGTCACCACCGGGTGTTTGTACCACTGTCTCTACTGGGTGTTTGTATCAGTCACCACCGAGTGTTTGTACCACTGTCTCCACTGGGTGTTTGTACCAGTCACCACCGGGTGTTTGTACCACTGTCACCAACGGGTGTTAGTATCGCTGTTTCCACTGGGTGTTTGTACCACTGTCTCCACTGGGTGTTTGTACCACTGTCACCACCGGGTGTTTGTACCACTGTCACCACAGGTTGTACCACTGTCACCACAGGTTGTACCACTGTCACCACAGGGTGTTTGTACAACTGTCACCACAGGGTGTTTGTACCACTGTCACCACCGGGTGTTTGTACCACTGTCACCTTCGAGTGTTTGCACCACTGTCTCCACTGGGTGTTTGTACCACTGTCACCACTGGGTGTTTGTACCACTGTCACCACTGGGTGTTTGTGCCACTTTCACCACTGAGTGTACCACTGTCACCACTGAGTGTTTGTACCACTGTCACCACTCAGCGTTTGTACCACTGTCACCACTGGGTGTTTGTGCCACTTTCACCACTGAGTGTACCACTGTCACCACTGAGTGTTTGTACCACTGTCACCACTCAGCGTTTGTACCACTGTCACCACTGGGTGTTTGTACCACTGTCACCACTGGGTGTTTGTACCACTGTCACCACAGGGTGTTTGTACCACTGTCACCACAGGGTGTTTGTACCACTGTCACCACAGTGTGTTTGTTCCACTGTCACCACAAGGTGTTTGTACCACTGTCACATTGTGTTTGTACCATTGTCTCCACAGGGTGTTTGTACCACTGTCACCACAGGGTGTTTGTACCACTGTCACCACAGGGTGTTTGTACCACTGTCACCACAGGGTGTACCACTGTCACCACAGGGTGTACCACTGTCACCACAGGGTGTTTGTACCACTGTCACCACAGGGTGTTTGTACCACTGTCACCACCGGGTGTCTGTACCACTGTCATCACAGGGTGTTTGTACCACTGTCACCACAGGGTGTTTGTACCACTGTCACCACAGGGTGTTTGTACCACTGTCACCACAGGGTGTTTGTACCACTGTCACCACAGGGTGTTTGTACCACTGTTACCACAGGGTGTTTGTACCACTCTCACCACAGGGTGTTTGTACCACTGTCACCACAGGGTGTTTGTACCACTGTCACCACCGGGTGTTTGTACCACTGTCACCACCGGGTGTTTGTACCACTGTCACCACCGGGTGTTTGTACCACTGTCACCACCGGGTGTTTGTACCACTTTCACCACTTGGTGTTTGTACCACTGTCACCACTGGGTGTTTGTACCACTTTCACCACTGGGTGTTTGTACCACTGTCTCCTCAGGGTGTTTGTACCACTGTCTCCACTGGGTGTTTGTACCACTGTCTCCACTGGGTGTTTGTACCACTGTCACCACTGGGTGTTTGTACCACTGTCACCACAGGGTGTTTGTACGACTGTCACCACAGGGTATTTGTACCACTGTCACCACGGTGTTTGTACCACTGTCACCACAGGGTGTTTGTACCAGTCACCACAGGGTGTTTGTACCAGTCACCACAGGGTGTTTGTACCACTGTCACCACAGGGTTTTTGTACCACTGTCACCACAGGGTGTTTGTACCACTGTCACCACAGGGTGTTTGTACCACTGTCACCACAGGGTGTTTGTACCACTGTCACCACAGGGTGTTTGTACCACTGTCACCACAGGGTGTACCACTGTGACCACAGGTTGTTTGTACCACTGTCACCACAGGGTGTTTGTACCACTGTCACCACAGGGTGTTTGTACCACTGTCACCACAGGGTGTTTGTACCACTGTCACCACCGGGTGTTTGTACCACTGTCTCCACTAGGTGTTTGTACCACTGTCTCCACTGTGTGTTTGTACCACTGTCTCCACTGGGTGTTTGTACCACTGTCACTACCGGGTGTTTGTACCACTGCCACCACAGGGTGTTTGTACCACTGTCATCACCGGGTGTTTGTACCACTGTCATCTCCGGGTGTTTGTACCACTGTCACCACGGAGTGTTTGTACCACTGTCACCACTGAGTGTTTGTACCACTGTCACCACCTGGTGTTTGTACCACTGTCTCCACTAGGTGTTTGTACCACTGTCACCACTGGGTGTTTGTACCTCTGACACCACAGGGTGTTTGTACCACTTTCATCACATGGTGTTTGTACCACTTTCACCACAGGGTGTTTGTACCACTGTCACCAGAGGGTGTTTGTACCACTGTCACCACCGGGTCTTTGTACCACTGTCTCCACTGGGTGTTTGTACCACTGTCTCCACTGGGTGTTTGTACCACTGCCACCATCGGGTGTTTGTACCACTGTCACCGGGTGTTTGTACCACTGTCACCACAGGGTGTTTGTACCACTGTCACCACCGAGTGTTTGTACCACTGTCACCACCGAGTGTTTCTACCACTGTCACCACCGGGTGTTTGTACCACTGTCTTACCTAGGTGTTTGTACCACTGTTTCCACTGGGTGTTTGTACCACTGTCACTACCGGATGTTTGTACCATTGTCTCCACTGGGTGTTTGTACCACTGTCTCCACCGGGTGTTTGTTCCACTGTCACCACCGGGTATTTGTACCACTGTCTCAACTGGGTGTTTGTACCACTGTCACCATCTGGTGTTTGTACCAAAGTCGCCACCGAGTGTTTGTACCACTGTCTCCACTGGGTGTTTGTGCCAGTCACCGGGTGTTTGTACCACTATCTCCACTGGGTGTTTGTACCACTGTCACCACCGGGTGTTAGTATCGCTGTTTCCACTGGGTGTTTGTACCACTGTCACCACCGGGTGTTTGTACCACTGTCACCACTGGGTGTTTATACCACTGTCACCACCGGGTGTTTGTACCACTGTCTCTACTGGGTGTTTGTATCAGTCACCACCGAGTGTTTGTACCACTGTCTCCACTGGGTGTTTGTACCAGTCACCACCGGGTGTTTGTACCACTGTCACCACCGGGTGTTAGTATCGCTGTTTCCACTGGGTGTTTGTACCACTGTCTCCACTGGGTGTTTGTACCACTGTCACCACCGGGTGTTTGTACCACTGTCACCACAGGTTGTACCACTGTCACCACAGGTTGTACCACTGTCACCACAGGGTGTTTGTACAACTGTCACCACAGGGTGTTTGTACCACTGTCACCACCGGGTGTTTGTACCACTGTCACCTTCGAGTGTTTGCACCACTGTCTCCACTGGGTGTTTGTACCACTGTCACCACTGGGTGTTTGTACCACTGTCACCACTGGGTGTTTGTGCCACTTTCACCTCAGAGTGTACCACTGTCACCGAGTGTTTGTACCACTGTCACCACTCAGCGTTTGTACCACTGTCACCACTGGGTGTTTGTGCCACTTTCACCACTGAGTGTACCACTGTCACCACTGAGTGTTTGTACCACTGTCACCACTCAGCGTTTGTACCACTGTCACCACTGGGTGTTTGTACCACTGTCACCACTGGGTGTTTGTACCACTGTCACCACAGGGTGTTTGTACCACTGTCACCACAGGGTGTTTGTACCACTGTCACCACAGGGTGTTTGTTCCACTGTCACCACAAGGTGTTTGTACCACTGTCACAGGGTGTTTGTACCATTGTCTCCACAGGGTGTTTGTACCACTGTCACCACAGGGTGTTTGTACCACTGTCACCACAGGGTGTTTGTACCACTGTCACCACAGGGTGTACCACTGTCACCACAGGGTGTACCACTGTCACCACAGGGTGTTTGTACCACTGTCACCACAGGGTGTTTGTACCACTGTCACCACCGGGTGTCTGTACCACTGTCATCACAGGGTGTTTGTACCACTGTCACCACAGGGTGTTTGTACCACTGTCAGCACAGGGTGTTTGTACCACTGTCACCACAGGGTGTTTGTACCACTGTCACCACAGGGTGTTTGTACCACTCTCACCACAGGGTGTTTGTACCACTCTCACCACAGGGTGTTTGTACCACTCTCACCACAGGGTGTTTGTACCACTGTCACCACCGGGTGTTTGTACCACTGTCACCACCGGGTGTTTGTACCACTGTCACCACCGGGTGTTTGTACCACTGTCACAACCGGGTGTTTGTACCACTTTCACCACTTGGTGTTTGTACCACTGTCACCACTGGGTGTTTGTACCACTTTCACCACTGGGTGTTTGTACCACTGTCTCCACTGGGTGTTTGTACCACTGTCTCCACTGGGTGTTTGTACCACTGTCACCACTGGGTGTTTGTACCACTGTCACCACAGGGTGTTTGTACGACTGTCACCACAGGGTGTTTGTACCACTGTCACCACGGTGTTTGTACCACTGTCACCACAGGGTGTTTGTACCAGTCACCACAGGGTGTTTGTACCAGTCACCACAGGGTATTTGTACCACTGTCACCACAGGGTTTTTGTACCACTGTCACCACAGGGTGTTTGTACCACTGTCACCACAGGGTGTACCCCTGTCACCACAGGGTGTACCACTGTCACCACAGGGTGTTTGTACCACTGTCACCACAGGGTGTTTGTACCACTGTCACCACAGGGTGTTTGTACCACTGTCACCACAGGGTGTTTGTACCACTGTCACCACAGGGTGTTTGTACCACTGTCACCACAGGGTGTTTGTACCACTGTCACCACAGGGTGTTTGTACCACTGTCACCACAGGGTGTTTGTACCACTGTCACCACAGGGTGTTTGTACCACTGTCACCACAGGGTGTTTGTACCACTGTCACCACCGGGTGTTTGTACCACTGTCACCACCGGGTGTTTGTACCACTGTCACCACCGGGTGTTTGTACCACTGTCACCACCGGGTGTTTGTACCACTTTCACCACTTGGTGTTTGTACCACTGTCACCACTAGGTGTTTGTACCACTTTCACCACTGGGTGTTTGTACCACTGTCTCCGCAGGGTGTTTGTACCACTGTCTCCACTGGGTGTTTGTACCACTGTCTCCACTTGGTGTTTGTACCACTGTCACCACTGGGTGTTTGTACCACTGTCACCACAGGGTGTTTGTACGACTGTCACCACAGGGTGTTTGTACCACTGTCACCACGGTGTTTGTACCACTGTCACCACAGGGTGTTTGTACCAGTCACCACAGGGTGTTTGTACCAATCACCACAGGGTGTTTGTACCACTGTCACCACAGGGTTTTTGTACCACTGTCACCACAGTGTGTTTGTACCACTGTCACCACAGGGTGTTTGTACCACTGTCACCACAGGTTGTTTGTACCACTGTCACCACAGGGTGTTTGTACCAGTCACCACAGGGTGTTTGTACCACTGTCACCACAGGGTTTTTGTACCACTATCACCACAGGGTTTTTGTACCACTGTCACCACAGGGTGTTTGTACCACTGTCACAGGGTGTTTGTACCACTGTCACCACCGGGTGTTTGTACCACTGTCACCACCGGGTGTTTGTACAACTGTCACCACCGGGTGTTTGTACCACTGTCACCACCGGGTGTTTGTACCACTTTCACCACTGGGTGTTTGTACCACTTTCACCACTGGGTGTTTGTACCACTTTCACCACTGGGTGTTTGTACCACTGTCTCCACAGGGTGTTTGTACCACTGTCTCCACTGGGTGTTTGTACCACTGTCTCCACTGGGTGTTTGTACCACTGTCATCACTGGGTGTTTGTACCACTGTCACCACGGTGTTTGTACCACTTTCACCACTGGGTGTTTGTACCACTGTCTCCACAGGGTGTTTGTACCACTGTCACCACGGTGTTTGTACCACTGTCACCACAGGGTGTTTGCACCAGTCACCACAGGGTGTTTGTACCAGTCACCACAGGGTGTTTGTACCACTGTCACCACGGTGTTTGTACCACTTTCACCACTGGGTGTTTGTACGACTGTCACCACAGGGTGTTTGTACCACTGTCACCACGGTGTTTGTACCACTGTCACCACAGGGTGTTTGCACCAGTCACCACAGGGTGTTTGTACCACTGTCACCACGGTGTTTGTACCACTGTCACCACAGGGTGTTTGTACCAGTCACCACAGGGTGTTTGTACCACTGTCACCACAGGGTGTTTGTACCACTGTCACCACGGTGTTTGTACCAGTCACCACAGGGTGTTTGTACCAGTCACCACAGGGTGTTTGTACCAGTCACCACAGGGTGTTTGTACCAGTCACCACAGGGTGTTTGTACCACTGTCACCACAGGGTGTTTGTACCACTGTCACCACAGGGTTTTTGTACCACTGTCACCACAGGGTGTTTGTACCACTGTCACCACAGGGTGTTTGTACCACTGTCACCACGGTGTTTGTATCACTGTCACCACAGGGTGTTTGTACCAGTCACCACAGGGTGTTTGTACCAGTCACCACAGGGTGTTTGTACCACTGTCACCACAGGGTTTTTGTACCACTGTCACCACAGGGTGTTTGTACCACTGTCACCACGGTGTTTGTACCACTGTCACCACAGGGTGTTTGTACCAGTCACCACAGGGTGTTTGTACCAGTCACCACAGGGTGTTTGTACCACTGTCACCACAGGGTTTTTGTACCACTGTCACCACAGGGTGTTTGTACCACTGTCACCACGGTGTTTGTACCACTGTCACCACAGGGTGTTTGTACCAGTCACCACAGGGTGTTTGTACCAGTCACCACAGGGTGTTTGTACCACTGTCACCACAGGGTGTTTGTACCACTGTCACCACAGGGTGTTTGTACCACTGTCACCACAGGGTGTTTGTACCACTGTCACCACAGGGTGTTTGCCTGACTGAGAACTCTGCATCGCTTTCCACATATTAAAAATACTTGGATAGAAAAAACTATACGTGTATAGGATTGGAATTCACATAACCATCTGATGACATATTCCGATTCAACTCGTTATAAACGACAACTTAAGACGTAAAATAAAGAAATGTTTGGTAAGGCTAGGATAAGAAGAATGGGATTAGGATAAAGGAAAATATAAAAATAAAAAGGGCATTCAGATGAAGAGGGAATAAAGTCAAGTGGCCCATCGACCTAGATTCCTGATAAATTTATCCGTACATGCCATGGTGCTGCCCCTGCCATAGGGCTGCCCCTGCCATAGGACTGCCCCTGCCATAGCGCTGGAAACGGTACATCACTTGTACAAACGCTGACATTCCTTCGAGAGTGAGTGCCAGGTCACCACATGGAGAAGATTCGGATCAGGACCCGTCCTGGTGAATCTGCCTGTACTTGTACATTCGCACTTGTGTGTGATTAGTTAATGGTCCAAATCGGACCGAAACGTCGTCATAAGTTTCTCCTGTGTGTGGGTTATTTGTGTATTCTTTATATGGCATTTTGCCGATCCAAGCCGGAGTATGGGCTACCAGGTCTACTCCTTGACCCAATACTTCTTGCTCCGTTTGTGTCGTACTGTTCCCATCCGGGAGCTGTTATCATTATCAAAAGAAGTGCTAACCCTACAAGGGTCATACAGCGACGCCAGGCAGGGAAGGATGCAGGGGTATTGGGTAGCACGAGGAAGAGGGATGATTATTAGGTCATGGAATGCAGCAGGGTAGTGGATAGTGCAGGGGTAGAGGGTAGCAAGAGATTGAGCTAGAAAGAGCTGTGAGGAGTACTAGAGGCATCATCATCAAAGTTTGTGCAGTAAATCACTTGCTGTCAAACCCGGGAGTTAAATTTTGCAGTGCGGCATTTCACAAGTCCCTCTCCAAGAACCTCTGTTGATTCTCGCAAGTCTTCCGTAGGTCTCCAAGGTAAGTAGTTGAGTTGAAAATAGTATAAAATACCAACACAGTAGGCTTCTTCAGTCAGATACGGAAGCAGCAGGTATTATAGTGAGGTGAAGATGTAATCCGTCCATCATCCTTGGAGAAGAGTTGAGCTACATGGTCTGGATCAATATACTTAACTGTTGCACTTGTGTGTTAACCACCATAAGCAGTTGAGTCAATATGTGTATCTATTTTGGTGCATGTCTGCCAGTCTGTCTTATGCTACCATTTTTGCAATAGTGGGACCATACCTTTGTCAGTATACTCTCCCCGCGCCGTCGCATGCTTGCCTTCTGCTTGTCCTCTTGGAACGTGGCCTGGACTCTTTTTTCAGTAACGTTGGTCCGATTTTCTCGCTGCCATCTTTAGACAACACCAGACGAATGTCTTCTTTGGCGGTAGATCGAACCCCGAAGTACTTGCCAGTTTCATCGCTCGTGTGTGTGTGTGTGTGTGCTTGTGCCTGTGCCTGTGCCTGTGCTTGCGTGTAGAGGGTCTCTAGTTAAACTGAAAATATTCGCATGCAAGGTGAGTGAGCAAGGTGTTGAGAGTGCGGGATGATTGCAGGTTGTCAGAGGCAGTTCACAGTTTGCTTGGAACCCGTGTTTGGCTGCAGCCAATTACCACACAGGAAAACTTCAAGTTCGTGTTTAGAGGCAATTACCTATCTTTTTTTCCCTCCTACCAAGCACTGTTGAGACAAGCTAGTACATTCCTTGCGGATTGAAGAATACATCTCTATTTTTTGGTAAGACAAACATTGACAGAGACGCTTGTTTGCCTTTTGTAGTGTTCTGATAATGAGGTCAAGTTTGAAGGTAAAGTTACTGAATTTGAGTTGTAATGATCGTTTACCACTTGAGAATGAAGATGCGCACGGTATTCCACACTGATTTACATCTTTCAGTGAATATACACTGATGTGTATCCTGTATTGTATACACCAAGTGATGAGTAACTTTTCTGCATGTCTACTGAGTGGTGAGCATATTTCAGGGCATATACACCAAGTGCTAAGTATGTGTGTGTGTCAGGTCATAACCTGGGTCAAGTCATTGCCTCGTAAGTCAGGACCTGGGTCATGACCAAGCGCGTCGGGTCATGATTTTAATGGCACATTCAGTACTATGTATCCCATAAATATTTCACTCAGTCCATCTCAGATTTTAGAATCTTTTAAAGAGTTGAGATTGTTCAGTTGCAGGGAAACTTGAGAATGTTGCATCACAGGTCCTGGGTCTCTTAAAGACATCGCGCGTTATGTGGGGTTCTATTTTTATTCAGATTTAAAGGTTTAACTCACTAATTCCTGTAATAATCCTATAAGTGTGTGTGCGTGAGTACTCACCTAATTGTACTCACCTAATTGTGGTTGCAGGGGTCGAGACTCAGCTCCTGGCCCCGCCTCTTCACTGATCGCTACTGGCTCCTCTCTCTCTCTGCTTCCTGAGCTTTGTCATACCTCTTCTTAAAACTATGTATGGTTCCTGCCTCCACTACTTCACTTGCTAGGCTATTCCACTTGCTGACAACTCTATGACTGAAGAAATACTTCCTAACGTCCCTGTGACTCGTCTGACTCTTCAGCTTCCAGTTGTGACCCCTTGTCCCTGTGTCCCCTCTCTGGAACATCCTATCTCTGTCCACCTTGTCTATTCCCCGCAGTATCTTGTATGTCGTTATCATGTCTCCCCTGACCCTTCTGTCCTCCAGTGTCGTCAGTCCGATTTCCCTTAACCTTTCCTCGTACGACATTCCCTTGAGCTCTGGGACTAGCCTTGTTGCAAACCTTTGTACTTTCTCTAACTTCTTGACGTGCTTGACCAGGTGTGGGTTCCAGACTGGTGCTGCATACTCCAGTATGAGCCTAACATACACAGTGTACAGTGTCTTGAACGATTCCTTATTAAGGTATCGGAACGCTATTCTCAGGTTTGCCAGGTGCCCGTATGCTGCAGCGGTTATTTGGTTGATGTGTGCCTCCGGTGATGTGCTCGGTGTTATGGTCACCCCAAGGTCTTTCTCCCTGAGTGAGGTCTGTAGTCTTTGTCCACCTAGCCTATACTCTGTCTGCGGTCTTCTTTGCCCCTCCCCAATCTTCATGACTTTGCATTTGGCTGGATTGAATTCGAGAAGCCAGTTACTGGACCACATGTCCAGCCTCTCCAGGTCTCTTTGCATTCCTGCCTCATCCTCGTCCGATTTAATTCTTCTCATCAACTTCACGTCATCTGCGAACAGGGACACTTCAGAGTCTATTCCTTCCATCATGTTGTTCACATATATCAAAAATAGCACTGGTCCTAGAACTGACCCCTGTGGGACCCCGCTCGTAACAGGCGCCCACTGTGATACCTCTTCACGTACCATGACTCGTTGCTGCCTCCCTGTCAGGTATTCCCTTATCCATTGCAGTGCCCTTCCTTTTACGTGTGCCTGATCCTCCAGCTTCTGCACTAATCTCTTGTGGGGAACTGTGTCAAAGGCCTTCCTGCAGTCTAGGAAAACGCAATCTACCCAACCCTCTCTCTCGTGTCTTACTTCTGTTACCTTGTCATAAAACTCCAGGAGGTTTGTGATAGATTTGCCTTCCATGAACCCATGCTGGTTTTCATTTATAATCTTGTTCCTTTCCAGGTGGTCAACCACTCTCCTCCTGATAATATTCTCCATGACTTTGCACACAATACATGTCAGAGACACAGGTCTGTAATTTAGTGCCTCGTTTCTGTTTCCTTTCTTAAATATGGGGACTACATTAGCTGTCTTCCATTTCTCAGGTAGTTGCCCAGTTTCAAGGGATGTGTTGAAGATTGTGGTTAGAGGCACACACAGCATCTCTGCTCCTTCTCTAAGGACCCATGGGGAGATGTTGTCCGGTCCCATCGCCTTTGAGGTGTCAAGGTCACTTAAGAGCTTCTTCACCTCCTCCTCAGTTGTTCGTATGTCATCCAACACTTGTTGGTATATTCCCTCTTGATGTTCCCTTCTGTGCTGTCTTCCCACAGCCCTTCCTGTCTCTACTGTAAAAACTTCCTTAAATCTCCTGTTCACCTCCTCACATACCTCCTGATCATTTCTTGTGAGTTCTCCACCTTGTGTCCTTAATCTGATCACCTGGTCTTTGACTGTTGTCTTCCTCCTGATGTGGCTATACAACAGTTTCGGGTCAGTCTTGATTCTCGATGCTATGTCATTTTCATACTGTCGCTGGGCCTCCCTCCTTACCTGTGCATACTCATTCCTGGCTCTGCGACTGATCTCCCTATTTTCGTGTGTTCTCTGCCTTCTGTACTTTTTCCATTCTCTATTGCACTTTGTTTTTGCCTCCTTACACCGTCGGGTAAACCAGGGGCTTGTTCTGGTCTTCCCGTTGTTACTGTTGCCCTTGGGAATGAACCTTTCCACTGCCTCCTTGCATTTTGTTGCTACATATTCCATCATTTCATTTACTGGCTTTCCTGCCAGTTCTCTGTCCCTCTGGACCTCCCGCAGGAAGTTCTTCAACCCTATGTAGTCCCCTCTTTTATAGTCAGGCTTTTCCCATTCTACTCCCGTTATTCTCCCCACTTGCAGCTCTACTATGTATTCAAAGCACAGAACCACGTGGTCGCTAGCTCCTAGGGGACTCTCATACTTGATGTCCTCAATGTCTGAGCTGCCCAGGGTGAACACAAGGTCCAATCTTGCTGGTTCATCCTCCCCTCTCACTCTGGTAGTGTCCTTAACATGTTGGTGCATGAGGTTTTCCAGCACCACGTCCAACATCCTGGCTCTCCATGTTTCGGGACCCCCATGTGGCTCCAGGTTTTCCCAGTCAATCTCCCTGTGGTTGAAATCCCCCATAACCAGCAACTTTGCTCTGCTGGAGTGAGCTCTTCTTGCCACCTCAGCAAGTGTGTCCACCATTGCTCTGTTGCTCTCTTCATATTCCTCTCTTGGCCTCCTGCAGTTCTGTGGTAGATTATACATCACTGCAATGACCACTTTGTGTTCCCCAGACAGAAGTGTACCTGCTATGTAGTCTCTTTCTCCCGTCTCATCTATTCCTTCCATTTTCTCGAATTTCCATCTGTTTTTTACGAGCAGAGCAACCCCACCTCCCCCCCTGCCCCTTCTATCTTTCCTCATGATCTGGTATCCTGGTGGGAAGATTGCATCTGTTATTGTCTCCATGAGTTTTGTTTCTGTAACTGCTATGATGTCTGGGGACTTCTCATTGATTCTTTCTTGCCATTCCTCATGTTTATTCGTTAATCCATCTGCATTTGTGTACCAAACCTTCAACTTCTGTTCTAATACTGTAACTGTGGTGCGGGGGGTGGAAACAGAGGGATCGGTGTGTGATGGTTGGTTTGGATTGTTCAGTTGCCTTGGGGGTGTCGTGGCTGGAGTCCTTATGCAGGTGTTTCTGGGGGGTGCGCTTGTCCTTCCATTTGATCCTGGGTTATTCTGCTCTCCTTTTTCATTTCCTCCCATTTCTCCTTTCGTTTTTGAACTCTCTCTTTCATTGTCTTCCTTTCGTCCTGTGTTCTGTCTCGGTCGAGGTACACACTCCGGAACTCCTGCTTGCCTCTCAGCCGTGCTTTCTCCTGCAGGATCATGGTTCGGGTTGATTCTGCCTTGAAAATTACTTTGAGAGGCCGATTCCTTTTCTTTGTGAACCACCCAATTCTCCGAAAATTTGCTACCTGGGTCATGTCCCCCTCGCCTATCACCTTCATGATGTCTTCAATCGCTTTTTTCTCCTCCTGCTTTCTTTCATCATAAGTTTCCCCTTTTGCTTCGTCTAGCCCATAGACAAACACGGATCTCTCCCTTTCCACCTCCCACTGTGACTCCCATTGCATCCTCTGATGTGTTTTAGTTCCTTCCCGTGGAGTGTTCCTTCCTTCAGTCCCTTCCCTCGTTATGGCCCCTATGCTTCTTGGTTTATCCTTCCTGCTCACCTGCTCCTGGCCCCCGCAGGTATCTGGTAAGGTCCTTGCACATGTCCTAGTTCCTTCAATGTCTTCCAACCTCTCTTTCTGTCCTAGAGTGCTCCCTGTCTTTGTTTTGGCCCCATGTGGGTTTGACAGGACCTCTGCATACAGTTTAGTTTCCATGCTTCCTTCGGAACTGTTGTCTGTGTTCGATGTAGCCATTGCCGATGCTACTTCTGTAATATCTTTGTCTCTGTGCTGTTTCAGATGTCTCAGCTCCTCTTCTAATCTCTCTATCTTGATTTCTGCTGCTGTGGCCTGTTGCTTCCACCTTCTGCATTCTGCTGCTAACCTCTCTTCCATCTTCCTTTCCAGCTCATCTAGTCTCCTTCCCCAGTCTTCCTCCCTTTTTTTGAGCTCTATCTCCCATTCCTCCCTCTCAGATTCGTCCTTGGAGCCCCTTGTCCTCATCCTGGTTAGGGGGAGGGGAATAGATGGTTAGGAGAGGGGATGGATGGTTGTGGGGGAGGGGGAGGATGGTTATTGGAGGGGTAGAGATAGTTGGGGGAGGGAGTTAGATGGTTTGGGGGAGAGAGGGGATGGATGGTTATGGGGGAGGGGGAGGATGGTTATTGGAGGGAGGGACGTTGTTGGGCGGGGGTTAGACAGTTTGGGGAGGGGTTAGGTGGTTTGGGGGAGGGGTAGGTGGCTAAGGTGAGGTGGTTAGGGAAGGGGTGGTACGTGTTTGTGTCAAGTGTTTGTGTCAAGTGGTGGAGGGTGTGTGTGTGTGTGTGTACTCACCTAGTTGTACTCACCTAGTTGAGGTTGCGGGGGTCGAGTCCGAGCTCCTGGCCCCGCCTCTTCACTGATCGCTACTAGGTCACTCTCCTGAGCCGTGAGCTTTATCATACCTCTGCTTAAAGCTATGTATGGATCCTGCCTCCACTACATCGCTTCCCAAACTATTCCACTTACTGACTACTCTGTGGCTGAAGAAATACTTCCTAACATCCCTGATATTCATCTGTGTCTTCAGCTTCCAACTGTGTCCCCTTGTTACTGTGTCCAATCTCTGGAACATTCTGTCTTTGTCCACCTTGTCAATTCCTCTCAGTATTTTGCATGTCGTTATCATGTCCCCCCTATCTCTCCTGTCCTCCAGTGTCGTCAGGTTGATTTCCGTTAACTTCTCCTCGTAGGACATACCTCTTAGCTCTGGGACTAGTCTTGTTGCAAACCTTTGCACTTTCTCTAGTTTCTTCACGTGCTTGGCTAGGTGTGGGTTCCAAAGTGGTGCCGCATACTCCAATATAGGCCTAACATACACGGTGTACAGGGTCCTGAATGATTCCTTATTAAGATGTCGGAATGCTGTTCTGAGGTTTGCTAGGCGCCCATATGCTGCAGCAGTTATTTGGTTGATGTGCGCTTCAGGAGATGTGCCTGGTGTTATACTCACCCCAAGATCTTTTTCCTTGAGTGAGGTTTGTAGTCTCTGACCCCCTAGACTGTACTCCGTCTGTGGCCTTCTTTGCCCTTCCCCAATCTTCATGACTTTGCACTTGGTGGGATTGAACTCCAGGAGCCAATTGCTGGACCAGGTCTGCAGCCTGTCCAGATCCCTTTGTAGTTCTGCCTGGTCTTCGATCGAGTGAATTCTTCTCATCAACTTCACGTCATCTGCAAACAGGGACACCTCAGAGTGTATTCCTTCCGTCATGTCGTTCAGAAATACCAGAAACAGCACTGGTCCTAGGACTGACCCCTGTGGGACCCCGCTGGTCACAGGTGCTCACTCTGACACCTCGCCACGTACCATGACTCGCTGCTGTCTTCCTGACAAGTATTCCCTGATCCATTGTAGTGCCTTCCCTGTTATCCCTGCTTGGTCCTCCAGTTTTTGCACCAATCTCTTGTGTGGAACTGTGTCAAACGCCTTCTTGCAGTCCAAGAAAATGCAATCCACCCACCCCTCTCTCTCTTGTCTTACTGCTGTCACCATGTCATAGAACTCCAGTAGGTTTGTGACACAGGATTTCCCGTCCCTGAAACCATGTTGGCTGCTGTTGATGAGATCGTTCCTTTCTAGGTGTTCCACCACTCTTCTCCTGATAATCTTCTCCATGATTTTGCATACTATACATGTCAGTGACACTGGTCTGTAGTTTAATGCTTCATGTCTGTCTCTTTTTTTAAAGATTGGGACTACATTTGCTGTCTTCCATGCCTCAGGCAATCTCCCTGTTTCGATAGATGTCCAGCACTTGGTGGTGTGCCCCACCTCTCCGTCTTTCTGGAGTCCCTTCTGTCTCCTCTGTGAACACTTCTTTGAATCTCTTGTTGAGTTCTTCACATACTTCACGGTCATTTCTTGTTGTCTCTCCTCCTTCCTTCCTTAGCCTGATTACCTGGTCCTTGACTGTTGTTTTCCTCCTGATGTGGCTGTACAACAGTTTCGGGTCAGATTTGGCTTTCGCTGCTATGTCATTTTCATATTGTCTTTGGGCCTCCCTTCTTATCTGTGCATATTCGTTTCTGGCTCTACGACTGTTCTCCTTATTCTCCTGGGTCCTTTGCCTTCTATATTTCTTCCATTCCCTAGCACACTTGGTTTTTGCCTCCCTGCACCTTTGGGTAAATCATGGGCTCATCCTGGCTTTTTCATTATTCCTGTTACCCTTGGGTACAAAGCTCTCCTCAGCCTCCTTGCATTTTGTTGCTACATATTCCATCATCTCATTAACTGGCTTCCCTGCCAGTTCTCTGTCCCACTGAACCCCGTTCAGGTAGTTCCTCATTCCTGTGTAGTCCCCTTTCATGTAGTTTGGCTTCATTCGTCCTGGCCTTCCTGCTTCTCCTTCCACTTGTAGCTCTACTGTGTATTCGAAGCTTAAAACCACATGGTCACTGTCCCCAAGGGGTCTTTCATATGTGATGTCTTCGATATCTGCACTACTCAAGGTGAATACTAAGTCCAGCCTTGCTGGTTCATCCTCTCCTCTCTCTCTTGTAGTGTCCCTTACGTGTTGGCACATGAAGTTTTCCAGTACCACCTCCATCATCTTAGCCCTCCATGTATCTTGGCCCCCATGTGGGTCCAAGTTCTCCCAATCGATCTCCTTGTGGTTAAAGTCACCCATGATCAGGAGCTTTGCCCTGCATGCATGAGCTCTTCTGGCCACTCTAGCCAGTGTGTCAACCATCGCTCTATTGCTCTCGTCGTACTCTTGCCTTGGCCTCCTGCTGTTCTGTGGTGGGTTATACATCACTGCTATTACCACCTTGGGACCTCCAGAGTGAAGTGTTCCCGCTATGTAATCACTTTCTTCTCCGCTGTCTCCTCTCTCCAGCTCATCAAAATTCCAGCAATTTTTGATCAGCAACGCCACTCCTCCACCCCCCCCTGTTCCCTCTGTCTTTCCTCAGGATTTGGTATCCCGTTGGCAAGATGGCATCTGTTATCATACCTGTAAGCTTGGTTTCTGTGAGAGCTATGATGTCCGGTGATGCTTCTTTGACTCTTTCATGCCACTCCTCCCACTTATTTGTTATTCCATCAGCGTTTGTGTACCATACCTTCAGTTTCCTTTCCAACACTGTGGTTTGGGGGGCCTGTGAGGGTGGGAGACCTGGTGGCATACTGTGGGATTCTATAGATCGGTGTTGGGTGGAGGCTGTGGGTATGGATTGTAGTGTGTGTTGGGATTGTGTGATAGGTTGTATGGTTCTGAGAATAGTTGTGTGTGTGCTTGCCCTTGCTGTTCTGTTCTGCTCTCACTGACCTCTGCTGGTTCCATCCTTGTCTCTTTTCCTAGCTCCTTTCGCTTTTTTGTCCTCTCCCTCGGCTGCTGTCGTTCTGATTTTGTTCTGTCTCTGTCTAGGAACACCTTCTTGTACTCTTCCGAGTATTTCAATCGTGGTTTCTCTTGGAGGATCCTGTTCCACACTGTTTCCGTCCTGAGAATCAGCTTGATTGGTCGGTTTCTCCCCTTCGAGTACCCCCCTATTCTCTGAAAATTTACAATCTCGTCCATCTCTTCACCTATTTCCGTGATGATTTTCTCAATCTCCTTTCTTTCTTCCTGCTGCCTTTCATTGTGTGTCCTTTCCTCTCTCTCCTGAAGCCCATGGATAAACACTGATTTTGCCCTTTCTTCCTCCCATTGCGTCACCCTCTGTGACTCTGGATCCTGCCTGTATGTGGTCAGTTTCTCCCTTGATTTTTCCAGTGGCTCTTGATAGCCTGGTTGTGCCACAGCATTCGACCTATCACCCTCTCCATCTGCAACCAGCTGTTCTTCCCTTTCACTCCTTGGTCCTCCTTGGCAGGCTGATATGACCTTAGCATAATTCATAATTCCTTCCTTCCTGTTCGGCCTCGCAGCTTCATATGTTGTGTCTTCTCTGGTCACTGCCCCTGTAACTCGCTTCAGCCTATTTATCTCAACTTCTAGGACCCTTATCTTGGCTACTGCAGTTTCGACTTGTGCCTCCCAATTCTTTGTCTCCTTCTTCAACCTCTTTTCCAATTTCACAGAGAGCTCTTTCTCCATTTTTTCAGAAAGCTCTCCTAATTTTCTCTCCCACTCTTGTTCCATCCTTTTCCACTGCTCCTCCATCCACTCCTCCCTACCAGAACCATTCTCATCCGATCCTTGGTTCCTGCGAGTCCGCACCATTTTTTTTTTTTTGTTTTTTTTTTTTTTTTTTTTTTTTTTTTTTTTTTTTTTTTTTTTGTGAGAGAAGAGAGAAGGGAAAGGTAGAGGGGAAGAGAGAGTGAAGGGAAGAGTAGGAGAGGGGAGAGTTAGAAGGGAAAATGGGGAAGAGAGAGAGCAAGAGAGAGAGAGAGCAAGAGAGAGAGAGCAAGAGAGAGAGAGAGAGAGAGGGGGAGAGAGAGAGAGGGGGGGGGAGAGAGGGAGAGAGAGAGAAAGAGAAGGCAAAGAGGGGGAGAGAGAGGGGGCAGAGAGGGGGAGAAGGGGGAAAGAGGGGGGAGATGGAAGAGCGAGAGGGGAGAGAGGCTAGGGGGAGAGGGAGGGAAGGAGGGGTGAGAGATGGGGAAAGGGAGAGGGGAGAGATAATGGGAGGGGAGAGATGTTAGAGGGGGAGAGATGTTAGAGGGGGGGAGGTGTTAGAGGTAAGAGATGTTAGAGGGGAGAGATGGGAGAGGGAAGAGAGAGAGAGATAGGTAGAGAGTGATAGGTAGAGAGAGAGATATAGGTAAAGAGTGAGAAAGGTAGAGATAGGTGTGTGTGTGTGTGTGTGTGTGTGTGTGTGTGTGTGTGTGTGTGTGTGAGTGTCTACCCTTGTGTGTGTGTGCTTGTGTGTGAGGGAGGGAGGGTTAGGGGGGGGTGGTGTGGTTGAAAGATCCGTCGTGTAGGCACAAATTTAGTCTCATTTATCTTTCCCAATTATGCTACTCTCTCCACTTAATGCCCTTTCTGGATTTACGTGTTAATTGTTGCTGGTTATTATCATTTTCCTTGTTCACATTGAGAGAGGACTTCCTAGCTTCCTAAGTATTCTTACTGCTAATAACTACCGGTAGTAACACTGCCTGTGTGCGTGTGTGCATGTGTGTGAGTGTGTGTGTGTGTGTGTGTGTGTGTGTGTGTGTGTGTGTGTGTGTGTGTGTGTGAGTGTGTCTTGTGCGGTGTAATTACTGGCCGCAACTTCTTGTGACCTGACAACCCTCCTGGGACCTGACCCTAGCACGGTCTTACAATGTTGCCCTTAAAAGCTTGTCCCACCTACCTTCCCACACTCGTCAACCCTATATTCTCTATGTCTATGCTATTTCTATTCTAATTCTGGTAATAGCTTGCAGGAGTGAATGACCAGTATCAAACAGTATGCAAGGCCAGCCAGGGCCGTCAACATGCAAACCACAACTAGGCGAATAAACTTGCGGTGACAGTTGCCAGCTGCTGATGACGAAGTAGTCGTATGTAGGCCTTAAAACCCTATTTTGGAGATCCTTCACCCGTGATGATTATAACCATATATTCTCGTACATCCCGCTTCCTCACTTCACTCTTCACTGATGATAGTATTCACTTCACATTATATACACTTCACTTCATGTGTGTGTGTGTGTGTGTGTGTGTGTGTGTGTGTGTGTGTGTGTATGTGTGTGTATGTGTGTGTTACCTGTAGTATAACACCAAACATATTTGTGTAGCTTTACTACTACTACTTCTTCTTCTTCTTCTTCTTCTTCTTCTTCTTCTTCTTCTTCTTCTTCTTCTTCTTCTTCTTCTTCTTCTTCTTCTTCTTCTTCTTCTTTCATTTAAATGATGAATTATGGGTTTAAGCTCACACATGTTCAAGTGAGTTTGTATTTATTTAAAAAGTTCCCGGCCCTGAAGACCCGGACCCTGAGTTCACGAGACCCACCGTTCCCGGTCCTGAAGACCCGGACCCTGAAGTTCAAAGACCAACCTTAACACAAAGTGCATAATATCGTTTGGTGATTAAATTTTAAAGGAATAGACCTGCGAGAGTAACCAAGAACAATAACATTACCCTTACAGTTTGGAATTAGACCTCAGTTTTTTTCTCTCAGTATTACAGTGTTGACTTTCCGGCTAGTAAGCCTAGTGAGGGTAATTATCTATAGCTCCTGGGCCTGCTGCCCCGACGCTGAATCACCATACCAAGGTGATGCAGTTTCAGTGGCTTTTCCCGAGAACTTAGCATCCCTTCTACGATTTTTTTTATACTTAGCAGGGTAACTGGTGAAGAAATGTCCTCTTGGTCATATTTTGTTGTTACTTATCACCTATGATAGCTGAGCAAGTTACAGAGGTAATGAACTCACAATTTACAAAGGTAATGAACTCACAATTTACAAAGGTAATGAACTCCAGGTAGGTCTAGTCACAATCATGACAAGTTACAAAGGTATTTACAGATTACAGAGGTACGTAATGGGTCCAGGGACCGGGCTCCAAAGTTTTGATGGCTCTGTAATCTTTTGACTACCGCCCACAGGATGGGTATGGGGTACATAATAAACATATTAAACTAACTTATCACCTATGACTTGGACTGTGGATATGAAAAATGGTCTGGTGATACCGACAAGACTTGGAAAAAACACTTATATACAGTTTAGGACATTTATTGGATTATGTATATACTTTAAATTGTAGTTCCCTTGGTTCCTTGACGTTGGTGAGGGCTCTTGATCTAGGGAATTGGATCTGTGCTCCGGTTCCCTGAACCGAGCCTGAATACCTTCCATCCTCCCACATGCGCTGTATAATCCTACGGGTTTAGCGCTCCCCCATGATTATTATTATAATTTGAAGTGTAGTTAGGGTAAATAGCCTGGTGACAGCGCTGCTGGTGGTGACAGCGCTGCTGGTGGTGACAGCGCTGCTGGTGGTGACAGCGCTGCTGGTGGTGACAGCGCTGCTGGTGGTGGCAGCGCTGCTGGTGGTGACAGCGCTGCTGGTGGTGGCAGCGCTGCTGGTGGTGGCAGCGCTGCTGGTGGTGACAGCGCTGCTGGTGGTGGCAGCGCTGCTGGTGGTGACAGCGCTGCTGGTGGTGACAGCGCTGCTGGTGGTGACAGCGCTGCTGGTGGTGACAGCGCTGCTGGTGGTGGCAGCGCTGCTGGTGGTGACAGCGCTGCTGGTGGTGACAGCGCTGCTGGTGGTGACAGCGCTGCTGGTGGTGGCAGCGCTGCTGCTGGTGACAGCGCTGTTGCTGGTGACAGCGCTGTTGCTGGTGACAGCGCTGCTGCTAGTGACAGCGCTGCTGCTGGTGACAGCGCTGCTGCTGGTGACAGCGCTGCTGCTGGTGACAGCGCTGCTGCTGCTGGTGACAGCGCTGCTGCTGCTGGTGACAGCGCTGCTGCTGCTGGTGACAGCGCTGCTGCTGGTGACAGCGCTGCTGCTGCTGGTGACAGCGCTGCTGCTGGTGACAGCGCTGCTGCTGGTGACAGCGCTGCTGCTTGCCAGGTCACTTAAGTAAAATTTGTAAATGGCAGTAATCTGGCAACATTATAACGAAAGTCTCATTTTCGTAGGATTTTTTCTGAAGTTCGTTATAGCAGTTACGTGAAGTGATGACGTCATCGGTAAGGCGCTTGTGCGTAAATTAAAATTAGGCATTTTTGCCCATTTATTTACTTTTTTCTTTGTTAAATGCCGCAGAAAGTTGATTATAAAATCTCAATATACTTCTAGGAAGTGCTAAGATGCTACTGTTTGGCCTCTTGAAGAGGGTTGAGATACAGCTCTTGCACCTGTCTTGCGTTCAGCTACAGCTCGAGGACTATTAAGGGACTGAGGTTGTCAGAGACTGAGTTTACTGACGGCTACCCGTCTTGTGAGAAAATAGCTGTCCTTTACAGAGCAGTAAATCAGACAGTTTCTCGCCGGGTAGCCAGCTGGAAGGGACCCTGGCCAGGTCGCCAGCTGGAAGGTACCCAGGCCGGGACATTACCAGCTAACCACATCCAATCCAATACAGTGTCTGAAGCGTAAATGATATTACAGTTTCACCTAAGGCAGGTGGAGGCAAGAGATCTGTTGTGGTCTTTTATCTAGTTCAGATATCAGAAATGGTTTCGGGACTCAGGCCATCCAAGAGAGTGGAGCGTACTCAAGGTAAAAGCTACTTTGTGCCTCATTATATCTTACAGCCACTGATACTTGGGAATAAAGACGCAGTCTGAACGACAGGCTTTCACTGGGACTGTATTTCACTCAGGGTAAAACTTCATTAATTCATAACGAGGACACACACAAACACCACAACCACTGACAAAACCCCTCACTCTACCCCCTCCTCAGGAAAATCAGGTAAAGAAAAGAGTCTTATGTCAAGTGCTTATGATGCTGCAAGTAGCAGAGTACTGATAACCGGGAGGGAGTTTTTTTTTTTTTTTTCAAGCAAGATAATGAGTCGCAAGAGTTTTGCTAGACTGGAAGTGCTCTGGTTGTGTTCAGAAGTGTCTGTTGTGCCGATGATCGCAACTTTTAGGCAATATCTTGATGTCTTTCCACGCCGTGATGTGTGCTCGTCACAATGAACAGTGCACGCATTGTTTGTGTCGTGTCCTGCACGACGCGAAGATTGTGACACCATTAACTATGTTTTCCATATTACAGTTGATATGATACTGCATACAGAGAGCCAAGAAAATCCCCTCCTTTCCCAGATGTGACAGTGACTCCAACAGGTGCCTTATGTTTCTAAGAGGCAAAATTGCAGATCTGCTGACCAAGGCATTGAATACAGTAGTGGTACTAGTGCAGCAGTCGTCACGTCAAAAACCATGCATGACATAACCAAACGCGGACACACATCCGACGGCTTTGAGTCACTGCAAGTCACTGTATGGTTCTTAGTCACTGAAAAATCAACTTCACCCCGTCTCCCTCCCATATATGAAGTTCATCATTGTTGTCTTCCATCGATTCATTAACTGGCTCCATAAGTAATCTTGATGCTGAGACACCATAAACTAGTGCAAATGTAATTCGCATCACTTGCCTAAGCAGATATATTTGATAGCTTGTGAATGACGTGCCTTAGAGCAGTGGTATCTCTTCTCATCAGTATATGTATCAGGTTCAGGGAAGAGATAGAGTACATCATCGAAATACTTTTCATAACAAGGGCACAACCACATTTTCTAGTGGCACCGATTTAATGGCTTACGGACTCTGCTCCACTAATAACTACCATAAGAGATAGAATTGAAGGTAGCCACTCAAAAGGAATAAAATAGAAATAAATTTTCTAAGTGTTTATCTCCCCCTGACAACAGTTTCTACATAGCGGATTGCGAGGACTGAACTTAGCACTTCCCCATGCATTTATCATGCATTGAATCCCGTATTCTAATTGTTTCTGATTGCTTGAAGGGTTAGGTTTACTCCTAGATTTAGTCATTTGGTAGGCAACACTCTTTGTTGGTGGGCTGATAAAATAAATTGAAATGGTCAGTGCAAGTCCTGCTGAATCAGTCGGCTAGTCATTCATCGTTCGTCCACTGTGTGGCGCTGGGACTCGGATATATTCCGTTCGTGTTTTCTCTGCCTGAGTAGGGATCCACTTTGTGGATGTCAGGCTTCTTTTGAAGGTGGCGTCCAGGTAGTGATGGGCAGATCGAGTGGTGCTCAGCCTGACAATAACTTACAGTGAGGTGATGTATTTGGCTATTACCAGGGAAGCCTTGCAAGCAGGACACTCTTTGGCTCGATGGTTGTCACCTGCCGTATTTCCCGGCATATAAGGCGCTCTTTTTTACCCACAAAAAGTCTTGGAAAATCACCCTGCACCTTATTTGCTCAAAGTCTGGGTTAAGGGTAGGCTTTGGGTTACCCTTTAACGTAAGGTATCAGAGTCATCAGCCTTGAATATGATTACCAATTTTCCATAACGATACGTCTGTCGTGCGCCTTATATACCTGAAAATACGGTAATGCTCTGTTGGTCATCAGCCCTAGGGCCATTTACAGGTTGAGTGCCTTCTATTGTGCATATTAATGATGCTGTTCAAGTGGATAATCTGACTCGTTTGTACTGTAGGGAACACGTACGGTAAAGTTCTCTGTGAAGCTCTCCTTTCATTACTGTTGCGGGACGGTCATCTTACCTTATTTAACTGCTCATCAACGTACATTCATTGAATGAAATGAAATTGAATATTTTTGCACATCCTCAGTGCGGCCAGTGGAAATACCCAAACAACTTCGTTAAACTTAAGTCTGACGGCTGCGAGCTCCGTCTCCATATGTTATTTCAACTTATTTAGCAGGTCACTCCTTACCAATAACAAAAGTTACCGCCGTAAATGCTGGCTGGCGCTTCGGCCATCCCGAGACATTTTTTTTGTCACAGCTCACCCTGTGTGAACATTTCCTGCCTATGATAAAGCACCTTGCAAACTGTCCACCTCTCGTTGCCTGAATTGTGCTGAAGCTTATCCCTCGTATTTCCTATGTATTTTTTGTATTCCCTAAGAAATGTGAGATTTCCTTATGTTTGTATGACTTCTTGACTTCCACCTAATGCACACACGGCTCCTTCATTTTGTATTACTAACATATTTGAGGTGCTTTAAGAATCTTCCAAAACTTTCAACTTGATATATGACAGCAGTAGAGGTTCATGCAAAACCGCCACCATTCTTGAGTCTTATTCTTTACTTCCTCCTCCTTGTCCTTAGGATTTCCCATCCTTAAATCTTTCCTTCCTTCCTTCCTCAGTTCACTCCATACACTGTTCCCTACGATGATTGTATATTCTCTTCCAGTATCCATCTCTTGCATTTCCAACTTCGTCGTTTATTTTCGTCCATTGTTTCCCCCACAGGATCTGATCATCGACTTGATGACTTGCTTCACATTATAAAGAAGATCGTAAAAGAAAGTTTAGTTTTCTTCCTTCCGACTTCTGTCTCTTCACTGTCTATTGATCCTGTTTTACAGTCCACTCGCTCTGAGTCTTTAGTGACTCACTATCATCAGATCCTAAATTCATTGATCATTCGCTCTCGTTGTCCTAACTCTATCTTTAGTTGCTCTATTTTTTTCTCTTATTTTACAATGGAACATTAAATGACACATTTGCCACCAAGAAACTAAACTATATGTTTTAGTCTTTCTCTGCTGGCTACGTTGTTTACATTTTGCTAACCCTTACTCTGGTACTTGTTACAATGAAAATGCACTTGTATTTTTCCAAGATTGTTTATTCAAACTATTATGTTATGCCTCGGGCTGTGTTTATCAAAAAATATGGTACACAATTTGCTTTTTATACCTTTGTTCTCGTTAGTTTTTGTTCTCGTTTTAGATCTTAATTGTCATTACTTATCTGTTGCGGTAACCAGTTAAAATCTCTTCTTTTTTCATTTCCTTTATCTACCGTAATTACACACATGGACTTTGACCCGTGTAGACACACTTGTACCCTTCGCTTCTCGACTTGTTTACCACTGGACTTCGAGTGGCCAGTGACAACCGACCCTCTGTAATAGTGATTCACAAAGTGGGCGGTACCGCCTCCCGCCGAGCGGTGTAAAGATCAAAATGGGCGTTGAAGGAAAAAGGGGGCGGTGGCAGGGTGGCATCAGAACCAAGGGAGCGTTTGTTTTACAAAATATCAAAATCTGTATGACAGAATCTAACTCACGAACACTTAAGTTACACTTAAACATAGTTATACACGAAAGCATAGTTTTATTTTGTGGTCCGAAGTCGGACTTAAAATAAGAACATTTGTTCCGGCTTTTAACTCCATCATATATAGTAAGAGTGAGGCTTCAGTACACTCGCCAAGCTTCTTTCCAAGCAAACAGACTGAAAATTACTGAACGCGGGGATCTAAGACTTCTTAGTGCCGTCAAGACTGATGTTAATAAGTTGATGTTCCTGCACCAAGCACATCCATCTCATTAAAACTGTGCAGACAATGTAGTTACGTATGAGATGTAAATTTGCCCTTTCACATTGTTAAATAAATTGGTTTACTATGTTAACTTTTATTTGGGAAATAAATACGCTTGTTTATAGTATTAGATTAGTAGTTATTTCGAATTTGAAGTAAACTTAATACCAAGAAAGAGGTGTGTTTGTGGGTGGGTGGGGGCTAGGGATGTGGCCTGAGAGCCAAGGGGGGCGGCAGCCTGAAAAAGTTTGGGAACCGCTGCTCTATAACAATAACCACTTCCTAATTGTTCATTCTTCACACTCCAGTTCCTGCCCCTCATCGCTGCTCCCAGTGACAATTTAAGCCAGCAGATCGAACCATTTTTATTTTTTATATCTCTTACTTTTCTCTCTCCCAATGGGGCCTCTCTTAATGAGGTAATACATATGTTTGTTACATTTTCCTTCGCAACAGGAGTTGCCATCCCAAGGACTTCGGGCAATTAGTTTCATTAATGTGTAGCCTGGTGGTTCACTAATGTGTAGTCTGGCACTCATGAGCTGTGGCCCACGCTTCATGACTGACATTCATCTCAGTCGTAAGCGTAGGCCACAGCTCATGACTGCTAGACGTGCTTTTTTTCTTTTTTTTTTTTACACAGGGTTTGACAAGGTTAGGGATCCCTAGCTTTATTGACAAGCTATTTACAAGTTAAGGATTCCTAACTTTATTGGCAAGCTAAGAGCTGTTACCTACATCAGCTCATTTGAAAGCATTTTTATTGTTATGAGACATACAAGTAGGGAACAGGATGAAGTTGGAGCCATCTGTGGGCCAGCATTTTCATTTGATCAACTGACTTTATCTCGTTGACATCATTATGCTGTACGAATGTGTTCCATACTCGAGTCATCCTGGGTATATATGATCTCAGATGGAGTGATGTTCTGGAGAAGGGTACAGCCAGAGTGAAGTTGCTGCTTTCTGCCCGTCTTGTGGCATAAAAGCTTGTTTCACGCTGTCCTCGAAGTGGATCCAAGTGTGATACTTTGACAACATTTGCCTTGTACATAACAGTAAGGCCACCCACATCTCTCCTGTGTTGAAGGCTCTGCTGAAATGACAGATCTATCCAGAATGGGTCGATCTGTCATTTCAGCAGAGCCTTCAACACAGGAGGGATGTGGGTGGCCTTACTGTTATGTTACTGTGTGTTTGTGTCTCAACTCTGAAAACCTTCACTTCGCTGAGCCCTGTATGGAAAAGAGGTATAGAAATTTGACTGATAAGCACTCGCCTGAGCCAGGACCAGCTCTGGCTGGGGTGGGATTAGGACATCCAATTGACGAAGGTAACGCAGTTGGACATCACTTTACCCGTATCTCCGTGAGCCATTTTAGTCTCCATTCTTAAGTCTAAATCCTTCCACGAATCTATTACCTTTCGCATAGACGAACCCTATAATGTTAGTTTTCTCTCAAATTTAGCTCAGCTTGCGAAAGTGTCAACAAACAGCAGCTGGTCAGCGCCTGACGTCATTCACATTCCCATGCTTCACCACTTGCCACTTTCCGTGCTTAATATCATATTCTCCCCTTTCAATTGGATTTCGTCTTCATTATAATTATTATAATCATGGGGGAGCGTTAAACCAGTAGGATTATACAGCGCCTGTGGGTGGGGGTAAGGAAGGTATTCAGGCTCAATTCAGGGAACTGGAGCACAGATCTAATTCCCTAGATCAAGAGCCCCTCACCAGCGTCAAGGAATCTCCCTTGAGGGGATTTAGTCTTCAATTTTATACCTGCAATGGAAATCATACGTGATCCTTACCTTTTTTTTTTTTTTTTTGAAAACCTGGTATATCAGGCTAGGATTCTTAGCACTTTAGATCCATTGGTCTTATTATAATTCGTTTTATTTGCAAACTCATGGTTTATATAGTTAACAGAAGACTATAGAAAGGATAGTTCCATCATTAACCCTTTGTTACGGCTTGACACTTAAATTCGCGATGCCTGTGTTAAAGACTCATTTGTGCTTTATAGTTATCTGTTTACAATAATGTTTTATCACTGATTTCATCATTGCTTAGTTAATCTTAAGTTAATTTTAAGCCAGCCCGTAATGCTATGCATATAAGTGGCTTTGGCATGCTGCTCTTACCTGTATTTTTTGTACCTCTGTATGTATGCTAAAATTACTAAATAAATAAAAAATAAATAAATAAATAAATGTTTGTGGTCTTTCTCAACCTGGAAAACTTTATGGTGATATAGTGATATCTTATCTCAGACCCAGTCTTTGCCCTGTAAAGCTTAGTCCAACTTTTTTTGTCAGGGCTTTTATGGCAGGTCGACGCAGGTATCCCGTAGCTCGATCGCTAGGGGTATGATACCCCAGGACCTCAGCTCAGTCTGAAGTACAGGGGGTCGATCCTTGGTACAGCTGGAAAACATTACGACGTGTTTCTTTAAGATACCTGCTGTCCAGTGTTTACCCATCAGTAAAATAGGTACCTGGGTGTTAGTCGATTGGTGTGGGTCGCATCCTGGGACAAAATTGACCAAATTTGCCCGAAATGCTCTTCATAACAAAGGGCTTTCTATATAGTAGTATGTCATTGATGTCAGTTAGACCTGTATACCTTGTACATGCACGTGTAAAAATAAATATTATTATCAAGCAGCTGTTAAAACCCCAGACTTTATTGGGACTGGTGTATACCCAGCAAAATCCTGTTTCAGTTAGCCATCAACGATGTAGCCTCAGTATTGGTTTAGAAAGACACGTAAGCAAACACTATGACATATTTATTAGAAAACGTTTCGGTCCTGGGACCTTGATCACTTCTAACATACAGAGGTAGAAAGACATTATATATATACACTTTTATTCACACCAAGACACCCGCACTAAGAGAGGAGTCCTCATTGGCTTCTTCTTGAGAGCTCTTCGCATCTCCAGCCCTTGTTTTCTAGAAGAAGAATGCACTTACATAACACAAGCCTTTACACGTCTTCAGTTCCCATCTTTCTTCATCCGGGATTGCAGACTCAAGGCACAAGCTATCCTCAACAAACAGCCCCCTAAGCAGTTCATAGTACTCCCATGTGGTGATGTTGCCACGAATACTCGCCGGGCACTTGCTATGAGTAACATCAACGTTTCCACCATAAACACATCATCTATCAAAGACCTCACTACGAAACGCAGCCCCACACCTCTAACTTCTACAGCAGGCGTCTACACTATCCCCTGTGGGTTCTGTCCCAAGAAATATGTAGGCGAGACAGGCAGAGATCTTGCAGTCCGCCTGAATGAGCATCGAAATGCCTCTACAGAGACGATGTAAGGTACGCCTGTGTCCTCCACAGAGACTCCACGGGGCATTTGATGAACTGGAATGAGGCACAACTCGTTCTCACCGAACCAGACCTCAGACGCCGACGGTGCCTAGAAGCCTCACTAATCACCGTCACCGACACTATAGAACGCAACACTGGAAACTACAAAATTTCAAAAACATTGGCATACATGATACTTAAGCACCACCAACCCAACAACACATGATTTCATCGTCTACCCGTCCTCATCATAAGTAGAGGTTGTTTTGATAAGGACCTGCCTCGCATGGGCCAGTAGGCCTTCTACAGTGTTCCTCCATTCTTATGTTCTTATGTTCTTACTCAGGTCACGTGCGTCACTCACCCTCCGCCTATATATATAATGTCTTTCTACCTCTGTATGTTAGAAGTGATCAAGGTCCCAGGACCGAAACGTTTTCTAATAAATATGTTATAGTGTTTGCTTACGTGTCTTTCTAAACCAACTTGTCGGTATTTATTACCAAGGTTTATACCAGCCTCAGTATTACCCCAGGAAATTGGGTTTTCTTTTTATTTGAATGATTTCTGCATTGTTTGTATTAGCACGAATATTCAGGTGTCCATTTCATTACAGAGTGCAGTACACTACAACTTAAGTTGGGCTTCACTGCTCGACTAGTCCTCGGTATTCAAAAGAAGAACTAACTTGATTCGAAAAATAAATTAACTTGATTAATTTATCATTCCCCGTTCCGTGCTACCCGTGTATGGTTTTTCTTATCCCGGCTTTCTACTCTTGTTCTTTTGATTGTCAGATGTCGTGGAAAACATACAATACAACCCTGGAAGCTGTGTCCTTTTATTAAACCGAATTCTCTGTATTCAAAAGTGCCTATGTTGTCTTTTTCAGTAAACATGACAAATCTCTCTTTTGTTGGGTCCCTGGACATTGTCATGTTCAGGGCAGTGAACTTGCAAACTCTTCCGCGCTTTCCGTGGTTCACAACCTTCAGATTTTTAGCAACAAGCTCACCCCTTTTCTCTTTATTTTCCCAGCGATTCATTGGCAACATCGTTGGTCCCAATCAACGACTTTCTACCTGGAGGTTATTCAGGGGATCAACGCTCCCGCGGCCCGGCCCTCGACCAGGCCTCCCGGTGGATCAGGTACTGATCAACCAGGTTGTCACTGCTGTCCTCACGTAATCCAGCGTACGAACCACAGCCCGGCTGATCGGGCACTGATTTCAGGTATATGTCCAGTTCCCTATTGAAGACAGCCAGGGGTCTGCTGGGCACAATACACACAACCGAGGAGGAGGTGAAGAGGCTGCTAGGTGAACTGGATACCTCAAAGGCAGTGGGACCGGACATCTCTCTGTGGGTCCTAAGAGAGGGAGCACAGGGGCTGTGTGTGCCTCTAACAACAATCTTTAACACATCCATCGAAACTGGGCAGCTACCTTAGGTATAGAAAACAGCAAATGTAGTTTCAAATTTGGAAAAAGGAGACAGACACGTGGCATTAAACTAGACCAAAGTCACAGACATGTATGGTATGCAAACTCACGGAGAAGATTATCAGGACCGTTTTAGGGAAGGGAAATCCTGTCAAACCTACTGGAGTTTTATCACAAGGTGATGGAAGTAAGACAAAAGAGAGAGGGGTGGATAGATTGCATTTTCTTGGACTGCAAGAAGGCTTTCAACACAGTTCCACACAAGAGATTAGTGCAAAAGCTAGAGGATCAGGCACGCATAACAGGAAAGGCACTGGAATGGATCAGAGAATACCTGACAGGGAGGCAACAACGAGTCATGGTTCGTAACGAGGTGTCAGAGTGGGTGTCTGTTACGAGTGGGGTTCCACCGGGGTCAGTCCTAGGACCGGTGCTGTTTGTGATATATGTGAATGACATGACGGAAGAAATAGACTCAGAAGTGTCCCTGTTTGCAGACGATGTGAAGCGAATGAGGAGAATTCAATCGGATTAAGATCAGGCAGGACTGGACAGCTAAGGGCCTGGTCTAGCAAGTGGTTCCTGGAATTTAACCCCACCAAGTGCAAAGTCATGAAGATCGGGTAAGGGCAAAGAAGACCGCTGACAGAGTACAGGCTAGGAGGCCAAAAACTCCAAACCTCACTCAAGGAAAAGGACCTTGGGACGAGTATAATACCGAATGCATCTCCTGAGGCGCACATCAACCAAATAACTGCTGCAGTATCTGTACACCGTGTACGTCAGGCCCATATTGGAGTATGCAGCACCAGTTTGGAACCCACATCTGGTCAGGCACGTTAAGAAAGGTTTGCAACAAGACTAGTCCCGGAGCTAAGGGGGCATGTCCTACGAGGACCTGATGACACTGGAGGACATGATAACGACATTTAAAATATTGAGAGGAATTGATAGGGTTGACGGAGATAGGATGTTTCAGAGATGGGACACAGCAACAAGGGGTCACAATTGGAAATTGAGGACTCGGATGAGTCACAGGAATGTTAGGTAGTATTTCTTCAGTCACAGATTTGTCAGGAAGTGGAATAGTCTGGAATGTGACGTAGTGGAGGCAAGATCCATACATATCTTTGAGAAGAGGTATGATGACGCTCATGTAGCAGGGAGAGAGTGAATTTAGTAGCGATCATTGAAGAGGCGGGGCCAGGAGCTATGAATCGACCCCTTCAACCACAATTAGATGAGCACACACACACAAAACCAAACCCACGGAATGAAAGGTACACAAAAACATAATAAATGGTGAGGTAATAAGGAGGAAGAATTTATGAAGAAATATAAGAGGGGCAAGAAACACCATTGTTGAAGTGAGTGTTATTAATGAAGGGGTCTTAGCAAGACTGAAGGGCAGGGAAAATGATTGGGAAATGAGACGGGAGAGGAAGGCGGCTGATAATACAGAGGAAAAAAGTGGGGAGAGGAAGGAGAGAGAGGGGAAAAGGAGAGAGAACGTGAAGGAAGAGAGGAAGGATAATGGAAGATAGGAGAAGTAGAGAACAAGCAAATGTAAAAAATGTTGAAGCAAGTATAACGATAGAGGGAGATTATAAGATAGATAAAAATGAGAGTGAAAACTTACCATGTTGTTCAACAGGGTCTGAGGCTATAAACCTGCTTAAAGAGAGAGACGTGGAAGTGTACAGTGAGCCAGACACGTTGCCAGAAACTCGCATCATCTGAATAATTTATGTTGGTAATACTCATCTATCAAACGTAGGAGTAGCCTTCAGGAATCTTAAGTCATTCTGGATCTTTTATGAAACATATGTTAGGTAAAAGAACACCTGAAAGTAATGCGACGTTTTATTGTGGCAACGTTGCGGAACGTTGCCTCAAAATGTTACGTTAATTACACGTGTCCTTTTACCTAACATGTCGGTAATTCTACCAACATTGTTACAATATATTTCAGGATGAAGACAAGTTGAGTGGCACTAAAAGTATGCTCCAGACACATACCATTAACAAGGAAGAGAAGATACAGGTTGGAAAGGGCGAAGACACTCTGAAGAGCAAAAAGTAAGACTGACTAGAGAAATAGAAGGCTTTTCAGCTCAAATTGATTGCATCATGCTGAGTCCAGGAGAAACAGAGGGAGCAAAAGTGCTATATAAGAAGTTGAGAATACCTCTTCTCATATTCAAAAAAACAGGGCAAAGGTATCTAGTACTGGGTCTTTTATTAAAGGAGATGGAATATACTCTGACGACAGCAATAATACGAGTGACATACTCAAATCCCAGTATTCAGTGAACCATTTCCTAGCGGGTTTAGTTCTTCTCTTTTTATAATAATAATAATAATAATAATCAGTGAACCATGAATCGCCCTAAAAACTGACAACCCACATGAGTTCATAAAAGTGACTCAAAATGTTACAGAATCCGCCTGAAGGATCGAGGAAACATAAACAAGATCAGAGTACAAGACACTTGTATCACTCAACAGAGACTAATGTGAGAGACCTGAAAGCTATAATGTCAGAGGATCAATAAGTACAACAATGTCATTACCGCATCTGCAAGGAAAATGATTGATTGAATAACTGGAACATACTTCAAGTGATGACACACTTCCAGTCACTACTCTCTAGGGTAGAATATTGTTGTGTACTAACTGCCCCGTTCAAGGCAAGTGAAAGTTAAGAAATAAAACATGTACAAATCTTTCTTTCAACACACCGGCCGTATCCCACCGAGGCGGGGTGGCCCAAAAGGAAAAACGAAAGCTTCTCCTTTTACATTTAGTAATATATACAGGAGAAGGGGGTTACTAGCCCCTTGCTCCCGGCATTTTAGTCGCCTCTTACAACACGCATGGCTTACGGAGGAAAAATTCTGTTCCACTTCCCCGTGGAGGTAAGAGGAAATAAACATGAACTAGTAAGACAATAGAAGAAAACCCAGAGGGGTGTGTACATATATATATGCTTGTATATATATGTGTAGTGTGACCTAAGTGTAAGAAGAAGTAGCAAGACGTACCTGAAATCTGTCATGTTTACGAGACAGAAAAATGGACACCAGCAATCCTACCATCATGTAAAACAATTACAGGCTTTCGTTTTACACTCACTTGGCAGGACGGTAGTACCTCCCTGGGCGGTTGCTGTCTACCAACCTACTACCTGTGACATGTACAAATATACAGAGAATATTCACAATTCATATAAACTCAGTCAAGCACCTAAATAACTGGGACCGCCTGGTCAAATGGGGTTTTAATGAATACAATAAACTTGTTCAGATGTTTGTAAACAACAGGATGCTACTAATCAGTGGTCTTGAGAAGTACTGTAGACATCAACACGTTAAACTAAAATATAGGAATAAATAATAACATTTATATAAGCTGGCAAAAAGACGACATTAAGAGAGATTTTGGAATAGAAATATTTGCACAGCATATGGACTACATGTAAACGCCGAGGGCAATACCTGACTTGGACGAATTTTGCAAGCATTAAGTATCTGATGAGAGGGAGGGAGGTGGAGGAAAGATTGAAGGACCGGGGAGGGGAGGGGACGGAGAAGAGCAGAGATTAAGCTCTGCCTCACATTACAGCGTGTGTGTGTGTTATGTACGTGTACACACATGTGAGTGTACATACTGAATTGAAGAAATTAGACATGTTCAACATCTGGGTATCTTTATTTGCAGACGTTTCGCCATCCAGTGACTCTATACAAATACAGATTCAAGATTACGGCTCTCTTCACCAACTCCAAGCCTGAGGGACTGATTCCCTCGTCTATTGTATATAGCTCGAGTCTTCCAGTATGTCCTTGAATTTGTACTGATAAAGCCATTGAATGAAGATACCCAGATGTTGTACATGTGTCAGATTTCTTCATCTTGTCGGTATTGTATACCATCCATATAATACACACTGAGTTGTTTGTTGTGGATTGAGACTACTACTGCCACCACCATCTTAAACTGCTTGGATCGTCATCACTGGCTTTGATATCCGCTGAGGAAGCAGTGTATCCATTTCCCTCCACCACTTGCTATTCAGAATCGTTCCAATTTTCAGCCACCCTGAGACCAGAATACATCCTAATATCCTTATGGTTCATCTGTGTGCGACGGGGAAGGGAAGAGAGGACGGTCATGTGAATGTACACATACTTCCTGTTGCAGGAGTCTCCTGGCGTCTGGTCTTGCCTGTTAACTGACCTTTACCCGATACCGGGTTCCCTCGATCTTGGCCTCGTGGGCCATATTATACTTATTCTTAAAACAATATATGATGTCTAGATTTATCCACTTCTGACCCCCCTGAGGCTGAAAAATTACTTTGATATCTCTGTGAGGTAGCTCCGTCGTGTACCTGTTTCCCCTCTCTCAAAGCCTTTATCCCCGTTGATCTTATAAAAGTCCTCTCAGTGTTTCAGATGTCGTTATCATGTCTCATCTGGTTATTCTACCCTTTTCTTGTATCAGGTTCAGTTTCTTTATTTTATTTAGTTCCTGAGCTAGTTTCATTGAAAATTTGGCACATGATCAAGTTTCTTGACATGTTTCACCACGTGTGGGTTCGAGGATGGTGGTGCATACCCCAAGATGGCCTTGGCATGTGCTAAGTAAAAGCTCGTTAATGACCTTTTGTTGAGATTCTGATAGCCATTCTTAGATTTGCCAGACGTACATTTACTGGTAATGTTATTTAACTGGTGCACCTCTGAATATATGCTTAGCATTTAGATCACCCATAGATCCGATTCCTTTAGTGTGATTTTCAACCTCTTTCCACTAAGCGTGTACTCGGCTTCCGGTTTTCTTTTTTTTATCCAGTTTCATTACCTTATATTTCCTGGGAGTTGAACTCCAGTAACTACTTGTCCTACCATTCCTGCAGTTTTCCCATGTCTAGTTATAGCCTTCCTTTGTCCATTCCAGTTGATGCTCGCCTCATTGATTCAACGTCTGCGATCAGGAATACATCAGCCTCCTCTCATCCGGCATGTCATTCGTATACCAAAGAGAGTACTGGCCCCAGTATCGGTCCTTGTAGAATTCCTCCTATCTCACTTTCCTTTTCTGATGCCTCTTCCTTAATATTCACTTTCTTGCCCTTTAGGCACATTTTAATGCACTGCAGTGACTTCCCTGTTATATCTGCTTGTTCTAGTTTCTGAGTATTTTATTTGGTATTGTGTTAAATGTTTTGCATTTCAGGACTCTGCCATCTCCTTCGTCTTTCTCGTCATACATCTGCCTTGTAAAACTCAGGTTTGTGAGACAAGATTTATTTTCTTCGTTTTCTTACGTAAGATGCATGTTAGTGAATGCATTTCCTGCCTTCCACATCTCTAGCAATTGCCCAGAATCCACGGACTTCTAGATTATATCTTGTGGTTCACTCAGCGTTTACTCTCTCAGAACCCGTGTTGAAGCCATTTCAAGTCCTATTTTTTTTTTTTTTTTTTTTTTTAGGGATCCATTTCGGTAGTTTATTTCTTTAGGGTGATGCCTCCAGAATACCTTCGAGTACCCTTTTTGATTCTCGGGTGTTGTCCCCGTTTCCAGCGAGAGCGACTTAAATAGCTTGTCTTTCATACTTTTCTTTCATCGTGAGCTCTACGTTTTCATTCTTCTTATTTGGCATTTAATAGTCATCTTCCTTCTGATGTAATTGTGTAGCGTTTTCTTTTAAAATTTGGTTGTAGTTGCTATGTCAGTCTTGTTGCTGAGCCTCTGCTCTGTCTCTTGCATATTCTTCCAAGTCTTCTGCTCACTTACCTATTTTCTGCTTCCTTCATTTTCCACAGCTTTTCCTTTTTCTGGCCCTTCAAATTTTTGGTCCTCTATACATATCCCAGTTCTCTTGGACTACTATTTGTGACTGAATCTCCCATAATTAGTGTCCCTGTTTGTGTCCATATTGGCTCTTCGTATCTTATTGACAGTTTATGATCTTTGCTACGGTGTCACTGAGTACCCTGTTTATGGGTTCATTCTAACTGGTCAGAGACCTACGTGGGTTTTTACTCTAGTCATTATTTTGAAATGAAGTTTTAGACGTTTCGGTCCATCGTGGACCATTATCAAGTCACAACTTTCACTTTATAATGGTCCAGGAGAGACCGAAAAGTTTAAATTCTCCTTTCCGAATTGTGGGCTAATAGTGAATTTTTCAGCCAGACCATTGTGACTTTTATTCTTCCCAAGAGACCTCGAAATGGAGGTGGGATGGAATGCTCGGATTCTGATGGATGTTGGTCGTGTTGTCGCTGTCAGCATCGTCAATGTTGGTTATATTGTTGTTGTTGCTGTCAGCTTCGTCACCATGTAGGTTATCGCCTTAATCACTGTCATTAGAATTCTCTTAGTCGACGGAAGTTTCAGTCATCTTTGTATTTTCACCAGGCTGTTGTTGCCTGCATTTCCTTTCCACAGCCTAGTTTATGGTTCTGTCTTGCCACATTCCGCTGTCATAAACGTACTTGTCATCTTCAGTGGTTGTCATTATTGCCGTTGTCCTACTTCCTTCCTGTCTTGTTTCCACGAAGGTGACGACCAGGTCGTGTCAACAGTCAAGATGTCAATACACAGATAAATCTTGGAGGATTAATGACGTCACCACCCACGTTCATGAGCTTCCCTGCTAGATTACAAAGGATTTTAATCCCACTATCCTCAAGCCTGTGAAAATGTGGGTCCTGCAATGGATTAGCGAGGTAATTAACCTCTTTCTTATCGTTATTCTAAACTACGATGGATTAGTGGCGTTCATTAGCATAATTGCATCATTAATAACGCACAGGCAGTGTTCCTGTCAAACACTGGTGTTGTGAACGATCATCTCTCTCATAGTTCTCACTCTATTTTAGTACAACTGGATTAGCGAATCATTTAGTTTTTTTACAATCGTTCACTATCGGATATTATTTATTATATTTTATCATTTATCATTATTATTGAGTGTATATGGATTATTAAACTATGTTAAGAAAAATATTCCACCAGTGCTAGACACCCGTTACCAGTGCTAGACACCCGTTACCACTGCTAGACATCCGTTACCACTGCTAGACATCCGTTACCACTGGTAGACACCAGTTACCACTGGTAGACACCAGTTACCACTGGTGGAAACCCGTTACCACTGGTAGAAACCCGTTACCACTGGTAGAAACCCGTTACCACTGGTAGAAACCCGTTACCACTGGTAGACATCCGTTACCACTGCTAGACACCCGTTACCACCACTGACGCACACCTTTACCACCACTGACGCACACCGTGACCACTGACGCACACCGTTACCACCACTAACGCATACCGTTACCACCACTGACGCACACCATTACCACCACTGACGTACACCGTTACCACCACTGACGTACACCGTTACCACCACTGACGTACACCGTTACCACCACTGACGCTCACCGTTACCACCACCGACGTACACTTTACCATCACTGACGCACACCGTTACCACCACTGACGTACAGTTACCACCACTGACGCACACCGTTACCACCCCTGACGTACACCGTTACCACTGACGCACACCGTTACCACCACTGACGCACACCGTTACCACCACTGACGCACACCGTTACCACTGACGCACACCGTTACCACCACTGACGCACACCGTTACCAGCACTGACGCACACCGTTACCACCACTGACGTACACCGTTACCACCACTGACGCACACCGTTACCACCACCGACTACACTTTACCATCACTGACGCACACCGTTACCACCACTGACGCACACCGTTACCACCACTGACGCACACCGTTACCACCACTGACGCACACCGTTACCACCACTGACGCACACCGTTACCACCACTGACGCACACCGTTACCACCACTGACGTACACCGTTACCACCACTGACGCACACCGTTACCACCACCGACTACACTTTACCACCACTGACGCATACCGTTACCACCACTGACGCACACCGTTACCACCACCGACTACACTTTACCACCACTGACGCACACCGTTACCACCACTGACGCACACCGTTACCACCACTGACGCACACCGTTACCACCACTGACGCACACCGTTACCACCACTGACGCACACCGTTACCACCACTGACGTACACCGTTACCACCACTTGTAGACAGCCTGTACTGTCTGCACAGACAGCCCATGCTGTCTGCCAGCTTAGTTCATATTTCGCGCCACTCAAGTGCTGCCATCTATAGGCCTTGCCACTTCAGTATGCCCAGACTTGCCTCGCTCTCACTCACACAGCGGCCTGGCATCAAGACACAAGTACTCCCAGCTCTCTCTCGTGGCATGGCCCTGCCCGGGCCATGGGCACAAACACACAAGCCTGTGTAACCCACCACTACTTAACAATAAAGTAAGAAGCCTCCGAAGAAGTATATCATTCACAACCCGCTCTACGCTTACCAAAAAGTCCTTTATATTGGTACCAGCGGTGGTCGCAGCGTTGTGTTTACCCTGGAGAGAGGAAGGAGAGTTATGAAGTCATCTTCACTTCATCACCCTACACATGAAGCATCCGTCTCTCAACGAGTTATCCTGATGTCGTGTCTGCACGTTTGAGCATCCAGACACAGGTACAAGCAGGATCCAGCCGAAATTTGCCGAAATTCTCCGAGAATTGTGAGTGGCGTCCCAGTGACTCCACGCTACAGTGTCCCACGCTGTTTCTCAAGTCACGTGTTCAGCGTCACTTGTATGTTGCTGTTGTTGTTCAGCTCAGCACAGCTGTTTCAGCAAGCCAGAGGTGAGTTTTGTGGTGATTTCTGCGTCCAGTGTGAGTTCTCTATGTATTTGTGGGTGGGGGAGGAGAGGAGAGGAAGTGGCTGTTCCTCACCTTGCCGCTCGCCCTACTCACGCTCACCCGTCTACCATACACCACTCACCACTGCCCACTCCCTCTGCTGTGTTTTCTGCTGTTTTTCGTATGAATTCATTGCCAGTGCTGTGTATCCGAGTGCCCGAGGCCACTCGAAGCTACGTGGATTACGACGTCACGTGGGTGTGGCCGATGTCACGTAGACCTACAAAGCCACGTGAGTTACCAGATGTCCCAAGGCCACATGCTGTGGTCTGCTGCCCGCATCACATCGACGCCACCCACGATGCTGCCCGACTTCATGACGTCACGATGTCTGTTGACGTCACCTCACGATGTCTGCCTGACGTTACCTCGAGATGTCTGCTGACGTCACCTCGAGATGTCTGCCTGACGTCACCTCGAGATGTCTGCTGACGTCACCTCACGATGTCTGCTGACGTCACCTCACGATGTCTGCTGACGTCACCTCACGATGTCTGCCTGACGTCACCTCGAGATGTCTGCTGACGTCACAGTGCTGCTGACGTCACCTTGCGACATCACGCCTGACATCACATGATGTCACATCGAGTGTTCTAGTAATTATTTCAGTATTGTCGAGAACATTGAGAGAAGATATATGTCGTGTGTTAATTAATTCCTCTCAGTCAGTGTTCTCACATTTTAGTATATGTCTTAGTGTCAGTTTTATGCGCAGAAAAGCATCTTTTGCTAGTTAAGCCATGTTGTACCGTATGTACAGCGGTGTGTTTGTAAGTTTTCCGTGTGTCCAGTGAGGTCTGTGGTCAGACCCTTGAGTTGTACCACTATGTCACCCGCGTGACCAGTGGTTGACAGCTGATTTCTCAGCCCTGAGCGTATGAGCCCCCTTGTACAGAAAGCTTTTATGCTCGTCGCTCGTGATGTTCTGTAGAATCGTACCTGCTACGATTCCCATCGAGATTTGTTTCACTTCACCTCCAGACCTTCAGAGTGCAGTTATATGTAGAGAAACAAGTCTGGGGACGCTTAGACTACCCTCTGCTATAACTCCACTGTCGAGAGATGATACTCGTCAAGCCGCAGCCAGCCCTGTCGGCAGGCGCTGTGTCAGCCTCGTGTCACAAGCTTCAGTGAGCAGCCTGCACAAAGATGTCGTCACTTTGACTGCTAGCTCTCTCACTGCAGTCTGGTGTATGATGTTACGACTCCCAGATGTTTCGCCCAGTCGTCTCTGCCACGACTCGCTCCACAACTCGCTCCACGCTCGCCGGCAGTGACAGCCCAGCGACAGTACCAGTCGAGAAGTGTCCTCCTGAGTCGCTTGCCAGAAGTCCTGCCCAGTTGCCGAGTTTTGTCGACGCCTCACTCGAGGGCACCAGCATGTCGTGCCCCAGGTTGAGTGAAAACCTGCAGCGACTCCTACAATGTCTGCTTCACCGTTCCAGAGGAGACCGTACCCTGTTACGTCACAGCTCAGCCGCAGCGATGTCTCCCGTGTTGCAGTATCTGTCCAGACGCAGGAAGGCGTGCAGTGATGCCCTTCGACGCTCATTGCCTTTGACCACGATGTTTAGCACACCCCACATGTTTTTTTCTTCCCTCCCTGTAGGAAGTTTTTTTTCCATGTCCATATGTATATATATGTTTTTATTATGTGTTCTGTGCCCTGTTCCTACGAGAGAGAGACCGAGTTTCTCTTACTACCAGTATTGTCGCGTCGGGACGACGCGCGGTAGGTGGCCGAGCGTATGTAGACAGCCTGTACTGTCTGCACAGACAGCCCATGCTGTCTGCCAGCTTAGTTCATATTTCGCGCCACTCAAGTGCTGCCATCTATAGGCCTTGCCACTTCAGTATGCCCAGACTTGCCTCGCTCTCACTCACACAGCGGCCTGGCATCAAGACACAAGTACTCCCAGCTCTCTCTCGTGGCATGGCCCTGCCCGGGCCATGGGCACAAACACACAAGCCTGTGTAACCCACCACTACTTAACAATAAAGTAAGAAGCCTCCGAAGAAGTATATCATTCACAACCCGCTCTACGCTTACCAAAAAGTCCTTTATACACTGACGCACACCGTTACCACCACCGACTACACTTTACCACCACTGACGCACACCGTTACCACCACTGACGCACACCGTTACCACCACTGACGCACACCGTTACCACCACTGACGTACACCGTTACCAGCACTGACGTACACCGTTACCAGCACTGACGTACACCGTTGCCACCACTGACATACACCGTTACCAGCACTGACGCACACCGTTACCAGCACTGACGTACACCGTTACCACCACTGACGCACACCGTTACCACCACTGACGCACACCGTTACCAGCACTGACGTACACCGTTACCAGCACTGACGTACACCGTTGCCACCACTGACGTACACCGTTACCAGCACTGACGCACACCGTTACCAGCACTGACGTACACCGTTACCACCACTGATGCACACCGTTACCACCACTGACGCACACCGTTACCACCACTGACGCACACCGTTACCACCACTGACGCACACCGTTACCACCACTGACGCACACCGTTACCACCACTGACGCACACCGTTACCACCACTGACGCACACCGTTACCACCACTGACGCACACCGTTACCACCACTGACGCACACCGTTACCACCACTGACGCACACCGTTACCACCACTGACGCACACCGTTACCACCACTGACGCACACCGTTACCACCACTGACGCACACCGTTACCACCACTGACGCACACCGTTACCACCACTGACGCACACCGTTACCACCACTGACGCACACCGTTACCACCACTGACGCACACCGTTACCACCACTGACGCACACCGTTACCACCACTGACGCACACCGTTACCACCACTGACGCACACCGTTACCACCACTGACGCACACCGTTACCACCACTGACGCACACCGTTACCACCACTGACGCACACCATGTACAATTATAGCGAAAACAATCTATTTTTTGCAAAATATTTCCAGTAATTAATTCCTGCCGTAGTTCAGCAGTTGCTAATGGTATGTCTGGCCTAGAAAAAAATGACCCATACGGGCTTAGCGTATTTTATGATCTTAATATTAAGTCTTGAGTAATTACGTAGTTAAATATGTTTTTAAGGATGTGTTAATAAAGGTACCGTGGTTACCATGCTGAGTCATTGTACCGTGGTTACCATGCTGAGTCATTGTACCGTGGTTACCATGCTGAGTCATTGTACCGTGGTTACCATGCTGAGTCATTGTACCGTGGTTACCATGCTGAGTCATTGTACCGTGGTTACCATGCTGAGTCATTGTACCGTGGTTACCATGCTGAGTCATTGTACCGTGGTTACCATGCTGAGTCATTGTACCGTGGTTACCATGCTGAGCCATTGTACCGTGGTTACCATGCTGAGTCATTGTACCGTGGTTACCATGCTGAGTTATTGTACCGTGGTTACCATGCTGAGTCATTGTACCGTGGTTACCATGCTGAGTCATTGTACCGTGGTTACCATGCTGAGTCATTGTACCGTGGTTACCATGCTGAGTCATTGTACCGTGGTTACCATGCTGAGTCATTGTACCGTGGTTACCATGCTGAGTCACGGTACCATGGTTACCATGCTGAGTCATTGTACCGTGGTTACCATGCCGAGTCATTGTACCGTGGTTACCATGCTGAGTCACGGTACCATGGTTACCATGCTGAGTCATTGTACCGTGGTTACCATGCTGAGTCACGGTAACATGGTTACCATGCTGAGTCATTGTACCGTGGTTACCATGCTGAGTCATTGTACCGTGGTTACCATGCTGAGCCATTGTACCGTGGTTACCATGCTGAGTCATTGTACCGTGGTTACCATGCTGAGTCATTGTACCGTGGTTACCATGCTGAGTCATTGTACCGTGGTTACCATACTGAGTCATTGTACCGTGGTTACCATGCTGAGCCATTGTACCGTGGTTACCATGCTGAGAGCCACGGTACCGTGGTTACCATGCTGAGAGCCACGGTACCGTGGTTACCATGCTGAGAGCCACGGTACCGTGGTTACCATGGTGAGAGTCACGGTACCGTGGTTACCATGCTGAGAGTCACGGTACCGTGGTTACCATGCTGAGAGCCACGGTACCGTGGTTACCATGCTGAGAGCCACGGTACCGTGGTTACCATGCTGAGAGCCACGGTACCATGGTTACCATGCTGAGAGCCACGGTACCGTGGTTACCATGCTGAGAGCCACGGTACCGTGGTTACCATGCTGAGAGCCACGGTACCGTGGTTACCATGCTGAGAGCCACGGTACCGTGGTTACCATGCTGAGAGCCACGGTACCGTGGTTACCATGCTGAGAGTCACGGTACCGTGGTTACCATGCTGAGAGTCACGGTACCGTGGTTACCATGCTGAGTCACAGTACCGTGGTTACCATGCTGAGAGTCACAGTACCGTGGTTACCATGCTGAGAGTCACAGTACCGTGGTTACCATGCTGAGTCACGGTACCATGGTTACCATGCTGAGTCATTGTACCGTGGTTACCATGCTGAGTCACGGTACCATGGTTACCATGCTGAGTCATTGTACCATGGTTACCATGCTGAGTCATTGTACCGTGGTTACCATGCTGAGTCATTGTACCATGGTTACCATGCTGAGTCATTGTACCGTGGTTACCATGCTGAGTCATTGTACCGTGGTTACCATGCTGAGTCATTGTACCGTGGTTACCATACTGAGTCATTGTACCGTGGTTACCATGCTGAGCCATTGTACCGTGGTTACCATGCTGAGAGCCACGGTACCGTGGTTACCATGCTGAGAGCCACGGTACCGTGGTTACCATGCTGAGAGCCACGGTACCGTGGTTACCATGGTGAGAGTCACGGTACCGTGGTTACCATGCTGAGAGTCACGGTACCGTGGTTACCATGCTGAGAGCCACGGTACCGTGGTTACCATGCTGAGAGCCACGGTACCGTGGTTACCATGCTGAGAGCCACGGTACCATGGTTACCATGCTGAGAGCCACGGTACCGTGGTTACCATGCTGAGAGCCACGGTACCGTGGTTACCATGCTGAGAGCCACGGTACCGTGGTTACCATGCTGAGAGCCACGGTACCGTGGTTACCATGCTGAGAGCCACGGTACCGTGGTTACCATGCTGAGAGTCACGGTACCGTGGTTACCATGCTGAGAGTCACGGTACCGTGGTTACCATGCTGAGTCACAGTACCGTGGTTACCATGCTGAGAGTCACAGTACCGTGGTTACCATGCTGAGAGTCACAGTACCGTGGTTACCATGCTGAGTCACAGTACCGTGGTTACCATGCTGAGTCACAGTACCGTGGTTACCATGCTGAGAGTCACGGTACCGTGGTTACCATGCTGAGAGTCCCGGTACCGTGGTTACCATGCTGAGAGTCACAGTACCGTGGTTACCATGCTGAGAGTCACAGTACCGTGGTTACCATGCTGAGTCACAGTACCGTGGTTACCATGCTGAGAGTCACGGTACCGTGGTTACCATGCTGAGTCACAGTACCGTGGTTACCATGCTGAGTCACAGTACCGTGGTTACCATGCTGAGTCACAGTACCGTGGTTACCATGCTGAGAGTCACAGTACCGTGGTTACCATGCTGAGTCACAGTACCGTGGTTACCATGCTGAGAGTCACAGTACCGTGGTTACCATGCTGAGAGTCACAGTACCGTGGTTACCATGCTGAGTCACAGTACCGTGGTTACCATGCTGAGTCACAGTACCGTGGTTACCATGCTGAGAGTCACGGTACCGTGGTTACCATGCTGAGAGTCACGGTACCGTGGTTACCATGCTGAGTCACGGTACCGTGGTTACCATGCTGAGAGCCACGGTACCGTGGTTACCATGCTGAGAGTCACAGTACCGTGGTTACCATGCTGAGAGTCACGGTACCGTGGTTACCATGCTGAGAGCCACGGTACCGTGGTTACCATGCTGAGAGCCACGGTACCATGGTTACCATGCTGAGAGCCACGGTACCGTGGTTACCATGCTGAGAGCCACGGTACCGTGGTTACCATGCTGAGAGCCACGGTACCGTGGTTACCATGCTGAGAGTCACAGTACTGTGGTTACCATGCTGAGAGCCACGGTACCGTGGTTACCATGCTGAGAGTCACGGTACCGTGGTTACCATGCTGAGAGTCACGGTACCGTGGTTACCATGCTGAGAGTCACGGTACCGTGGTTACCATGCTGAGAGCCACGGTACCGTGGTTACCATGCTGAGAGCCACGGTACCGTGGTTACCATGCTGAGAGCCACGGTACCGTGGTTACCATGCTGAGAGCCACGGTACCGTGGTTACCATGCTGAGAGCCACGGTACCGTGGTTACCATGCTGAGAGTCACGGTACCGTGGTTACCATGCTGAGAGCCACGGTACCGTGGTTACCATGCTGAGAGCCACGGTACCGTGGTTACCATGCTGAGAGCCACGGTACCGTGGTTACCATGCTGAGAGCCACGGTACCGTGGTTACCATGCTGAGAGCCACGGTACCGTGGTTACCATGCTGAGAGTCACGGTACCGTGGTTACCATGCTGAGAGCCACGGTACCGTGGTTACCATGCTGAGAGCCACGGTACCGTGGTTACCATGCTGAGAGCCACGGTACCGTGGTTACCATGCTGAGAGCCACGGTACCGTGGTTACCATGCTGAGAGCCACGGTACCGTGGTTACCATGCTGAGAGTCACGGTACCGTGGTTACCATGCTGAGAGCCACGGTACCGTGGTTACCATGCTGAGAGCCACGGTACCGTGGTTACCATGCTGAGAGCCACGGTACCGTGGTTACCATGCTGAGAGCCACGGTACCGTGGTTACCATGCTGAGAGTCACAGTACCGTGGTTACCATGCTGAGTCACAGTACCGTGGTTACCATGCTGAGAGTCACGGTACCGTGGTTACCATGCTGAGAGTCCCGGTACCGTGGTTACCATGCTGAGAGTCACAGTACCGTGGTTACCATGCTGAGAGTCACAGTACCGTGGTTACCATGCTGAGTCACAGTACCGTGGTTACCATGCTGAGAGTCACAGTACCGTGGTTACCATGCTGAGAGTCACGGTACCGTGGTTACCATGCTGAGAGTCACGGTACCGTGGTTACCATGCTGAGTCACAGTACCGTGGTTACCATGCTGAGAGTCACAGTACCGTGGTTACCATGCTGAGAGTCACAGTACCCTGGTTACCATGCTGAGTCACAGTACCGTGGTTACCATGCTGAGAGTCACGGTACCGTGGTTACCATGCTGAGTCACAGTACCGTGGTTACCATGCTGAGTCACAGTACCGTGGTTACCATGCTGAGTCACAGTACCGTGGTTACCATGCTGAGAGTCACAGTACCGTGGTTACCATGCTGAGTCACAGTACCGTGGTTACCATGCTGAGAGTCACAGTACCGTGGTTACCATGCTGAGAGTCACAGTACCGTGGTTACCATGCTGAGTCACAGTACCGTGGTTACCATGCTGAGTCACAGTACCGTGGTTACCATGCTGAGAGTCACGGTACCGTGGTTACCATGCTGAGAGTCACGGTACCGTGGTTACCATGCTGAGTCACGGTACCGTGGTTACCATGCTGAGAGCCACGGTACCGTGGTTACCATGCTGAGAGTCACAGTACCGTGGTTACCATGCTGAGAGTCACGGTACCGTGGTTACCATGCTGAGAGCCACGGTACCGTGGTTACCATGCTGAGAGCCACGGTACCATGGTTACCATGCTGAGAGCCACGGTACCGTGGTTACCATGCTGAGAGCCACGGTACCGTGGTTACCATGCTGAGAGCCACGGTACCGTGGTTACCATGCTGAGAGTCACAGTACTGTGGTTACCATGCTGAGAGCCACGGTACCGTGGTTACCATGCTGAGAGTCACGGTACCGTGGTTACCATGCTGAGAGTCACGGTACCGTGGTTACCATGCTGAGAGTCACGGTACCGTGGTTACCATGCTGAGAGCCACGGTACCGTGGTTACCATGCTGAGAGCCACGGTACCGTGGTTACCATGCTGAGAGCCACGGTACCGTGGTTACCATGCTGAGAGCCACGGTACCGTGGTTACCATGCTGAGAGCCACGGTACCGTGGTTACCATGCTGAGAGTCACGGTACCGTGGTTACCATGCTGAGAGCCACGGTACCGTGGTTACCATGCTGAGAGCCACGGTACCGTGGTTACCATGCTGAGAGCCACGGTACCGTGGTTACCATGCTGAGAGCCACGGTACCGTGGTTACCATGCTGAGAGCCACGGTACCGTGGTTACCATGCTGAGAGTCACGGTACCGTGGTTACCATGCTGAGAGCCACGGTACCGTGGTTACCATGCTGAGAGCCACGGTACCGTGGTTACCATGCTGAGAGCCACGGTACCGTGGTTACCATGCTGAGAGCCACGGTACCGTGGTTACCATGCTGAGAGCCACGGTACCGTGGTTACCATGCTGAGAGCCACGGTACCGTGGTTACCATGCTGAGAGTCACGGTACCGTGGTTACCATGCTGAGAGCCACGGTACCGTGGTTACCATGCTGAGAGCCACGGTACCGTGGTTACCATGCTGAGAGCCACGGTACCGTGGTTACCATGCTGAGAGCCACGGTACCGTGGTTACCATGCTGAGAGTCACGGTACCGTGGTTACCATGCTGAGAGCCACG
>NC_091322.1:6547523-6637523 GCF_038502225.1 Cherax quadricarinatus | reverse complement strand
AGAGAGAGGGGTGGGTGGATTGCATATTCTTAGACTGCAAGAAGGCGTTTGACACAGTACCACACAAGAGATTAGTGCAAAAACTGGAGGACCAAGCAGGAATAACAGGGAAGGCACTGCAATGGATCAGGGAATACTTGTCAGGAAGACAGCAGCGAGTAATGGTACGAGGCGAGGTGTCAGAGTGGGTACCTGTGACCAGTGGGGTCCCACAGGGGTCAGTCCTAGGACCAGTGCTGTTTCTGGTATTTGTGAACGACATGACGGAAGGAATAAACTCCGAGGTGTCACTGTTTGCAGATGACGTGAAGTTGATGAGAAGAGTTCATTCGATCGAAGACCAGGCAGAAATACAAAGGGATCTGGACAGGCTGCAGACCTGGTCCAGCAACTGGCTCCTGGAGTTCAATCCCACCAAGTGCAAAGTCATGAGGATTGGGGAAGGGCAAAGAAGACCGCAGATGGAGTACAGTCTAGGGGGTCAGAGACTACAAACATCACTCAAGGAAAAAGATCTTGGGGTGAGTATAACACCAGGCACATCTCCTGAAGCGCACATCAACCAAATAACTGCAGCAGCATATGGGCGCCTGGCAAACCTCAGAACAGCATTCCGACATCTTAATAAGGAATCGTTCAGGACCCTATACACCGTGTACGTTAGGCCCATATTGGAGTATGCGGCACCAGTTTGGAACCCACACCTAGCCAAGCATGTAAAGAAACTAGAGAAAGTGCAAAGGTTTGCAACAAGACTAGTCCCAGAGCTAAGAGGTATGTCCTATGAGGAGAGGTTAAGGGAAATCAACCTGACGACACTGGAGGACAGGAGAGATAGGGGGGACATGATAACGACTTACAAAATACTGAGAGGAATTGACAAGGTGGACAAAGACAGGATGTTCCAGAGACTGGACACAGTAACAAGGGGACACAGTTGGAAGTTGAAGACACAGATGAATCAAAGGGATGTTAGGAAGTATTTCTTCAGCCACAGAGTAGTCAGGAAGTGGAATAGTTTGGGAAGCGATGTAGTGGAGTCAGGATCCATACATAGCTTTAAGCAGAGGTACGATAAAGCTCATGGTTCAGGGAGAGTGACCTAGTAGCGACCAGTGAAGAGGCGGGGCCAGGAGCTTGGACTCGACCCCTGCAACCTCAACTAGGTGAGTACACACACACACACACACACACACACACACACACACACACACACACACACACACACACACACACACACACACACACACACACACTCACACTGGAGTTCTGTGACAAGGTGACAGCAGTTAGACAAGAGAGGGAGGGAGAGGGGTGAGTAGATTGCATTTTCTTGGATTGTAAGAAGTCTTTCGACACAGTTCCACACAAGAGATCAGTGCAAAAACTAGAGGATCAGGCATGTATAACAAAAAAGGCACCGAAGTAGATCAGAGAATACCTGACAGGGAGGTAACAAGTCATGGTACATGACGAGGTGTCAGAGTGGGCGCCTGTGACGAGCGGGGTTCAACAGAGGTCAGTCCTAGGACCGATGCTGTTTATGGTATATGTGAATGACATGACGGAAGGGATAGACTCAGTGTCCCTATTTGCAAACGATGTGAAAGTAATGAGAATTCAATCAGATAAGGAACAGGCAAGACTGTAAGGGATTCTGGACAGGCAGCAAGCCTTTTCCAGAAATTCACAAAGACCGCAGACAGATTACAGACTAGGGGGTGCCAAAGACTGCAACAAACCTCACTCAAGGAAAAGGATCTTGGTTTGTAGATGAATGATTCAGAGAGCCGAAACGTTGATAAATTAGACACATGTGCAACTCTTGGGTATCTTTATTGAGGAAACGTTTCGCAGTGGCTTCATCAGTCCATACAAAGGAGAATCGTGAAGAACAGGAGAAGAATGAGGTACTCACTCTCTCAACCTTGAGTCGATGTTGTCAAGATTGATGGACTGGCAACATCGACTCAAGGTTGAGGGACTGATTACCTCATTCTTCTCCTGTTCTTCACGATTCTCCTTTGTATGGACTAATGAAGCCACTGTGTGGTGAAACGTTTCCTCAATAAAGACACACAAGAGCTGCACATGTGTCTAATTTATCAAAAGGATATTGGTGTGAGTATCATACCGAGTATATCTCTTGAAGCGCACATTAACCAAATAACTGCTGCAGAATATGTGCGCCTAGCAAACCTAAGAATAGCGTTTCGATACCTCAGTAAGGAATCGTTCAGGACCCTGTACACCGTGTACGTCAGACGCATATTGGAGTATGCAGCACCAGTTTGGAACCCACAACTAGCCAAGCACTTCAGGAAATTAAAGAAAGTGCAAAAATTTGCAACAACACTAGTCCCAGAGCTAAGGTGCATGTCCTACGAGGAGAGGTTAAGGGAAATCTGCTTGACGACACTGGAGGACAGGAGGGATAGGGGGGACATGATAACATACAAAATACTGAGAGGAATTGACAAGGTGGATAGGGACAGGATGTTTCAGAGAGGGGACACAGCAACTAGGAGTCACAATTGGAAGTTAAGACTCGGATGAGTCACAAGGATGATAGGAAGTATTTCTTCAGTCATAGATTTGTCAGGAAGTGGAACAGTCTGGAGAGTGATGGAGTGGAGGCAGGATCCATACATAAGTTTAATGAAAGGTTTGGTAAATCGCATGGAGCAGGGAGAGAGTGGACCTAGTAGTGACCAGTGAAGAGGCGGGGCCAGGAGCTATGCATCAACCCCTGCAACCACAGTAGGCGAGTACACACACACACACACACACACACGCGCGCGCGCGCGCGCGCGCGTATGTTTATGAGAACATAAAAAATACTTCAAGGAGGACTTCGGGGTGAGCATAGTTCCAAGCATTTCGCCTGACGTGCACATCAACTGAACAAGTTCCACAGAAAATACGCGGTTTCAGATTGAAGGAACTTTAACAAGGAGTTATTGACTTCACTTTACACGGCATATGCCAGGACCATATGTTAGAATATGCAGCACCAGTATAAAACCCACGGAAAAGGTTGAGTTGAGGATTGTGAGCTGTGAAGAAAGGCTGGAGGGAATAAACCAGATGACAGAGAACAGGAGGAGCAACAATGACAGGGTTATGATGTACAGAATACCCAGAAGAATAGTCAGTGTGAATAGGGAGTCTGAGAGGAGGATGTCAGGTACACGATCATAGCTTCCCTCTCCTCACTCCCCCTTCCCTCTCCTCACTCCCCCTTTCCTCTCTTCACTCCCCCCTTCCCTCTCCTCACACCCCTTCCCTCTCCTCACACCCCCTTCCCTCTCCTCACACCCCCTTCCCTCTCCTCACACCCCCTTCCCTCTCCTCACACCCCCTTCCCTCTCCTCACACCCCATCCCTCTCCTGCCTCCCCCTCCCTCGCCTAATACTCCCTCCCTCGCCTAACTCCCCCTCCCTTGCCTAACTCCCCGTTCCCTCTTCTCCCTCCTTCCCTCCTCTTCCCTCTTCTCATCCCTCCCCTTAGTTCTCTCCCTCACCTTCTCTCCTCCCCCTCTCCCCTCCAAATAAAGAATTGAACCTCGGTAAGTTTAGCGAGTCACGGTACACAAACCACCATTGATACCAATGTTATACACAGTAAAACACATCTCGGTTACCTAGGATAAAAAAAATAGTAATATAGTAACACCTTATTTATTATCAGCACAAACTAAATGGTGGTATAACTGTTATAAGAAGAATAAACAGTTACTTGAATATTAACAGCACAGCCGTAACAAGAGTTGATCTTTGAGAAGCGTAGTTAGCAGTACATTGTTATAACAATGTACTAACTACTCTTCTATATATGACGCTTTGTCTTCTAGTAGACTACATTCTAACAGTGATACTAACAAGTTCACTGCTTACCCCGACGATGATGATGCTGGGAATATGAAGGTGACACAGGTGGTGGATCATGACTGGTACATCTGGATGAACCAGCTGGATGCCTCAGCGGCTGTGACACAGATGGTGGATGACTGGTACAACATCTGGATGAACCAGCTGGATGAACCAGGTGGATGTCTCAGCGGCTAGCTCCTGGGCTTGTCATCCACCACTCTGGGTTCGAGTAACGTGGACGAGTCAGGATTACGTTGATACTTTTATCTGTATTTTTCTCAAATATCAAGATTCATATTCACTTTCATTATCAAAGTTCATATTCACTTTCATTATCAAGGTTCATATTCACTTTCATTATAAGTTTCTTATTAACCTTTATTATGAAGGTCACAGTAAAGAAAGGTCTGTAATGACATCGCTGGCACCGCCGACAACTTGAAAACTGGTTTCTTATTGTAAAAACAGAGGGAAGTGTTGGCAATCCTGGGCCTAGGGAGGGTAGAGTTGGCAGCCCTCGGTACAGGGTTGGCAGCCCTCGGTGCAGGGTTGACAGTCGTGGGTGCAGGGTTGGCAGTCGTGGGTGCAAGGTTGGCAGTTCTGGGTGAAGGGTTGGCAGTCGTGGGTGCAGGGTTGGCAGTTCTGGGTGTAGGGTTGGAAGTCGTGGGTGCAGGGTTGGCAGTCGTGGGTGCAGGGTTGGCAGTCGTGGGTGCAGGGTTGACAGTTCTAGGTGCAGGGTTGACAGTTCTGGGTGCAGGGTTGACAGTTCTGGGTGCAGGGTTGGCAGTTCTGGGCACAGGGGTAGCATTTCTGGGTGCAGGGTTGGCAGTCGAGGGTGCAGGATTGTCAGTTCTGGGTGCAGGGTTGGCAGTCGTGGGTGCAGTGTTGGCAGTCGTGGGTGCAGTGTTGGCAGTCGTGGATGCAGGGTTGGCAGTTCTGGATGCAGGGTTGGCAGTTCTGGATGCAGGGTTGACAGTCGAGGGGGCAGGGTTGGCAGTTCTGGGTGTAGGGTTGGAAGTCGTGGGTGCAGGGTTGGCAGTCATGCATGCAGGGTTGGGAGGTCTGGGTGCAGGATTGTCAGTTCTGGGTGCAGGGTTGGCAGTTCTGGGTGCAGGGTTGGCAGTCGTGGGTGCAGTGTTGGCAGTCGTGGATGCAGGGTTGGCAGTCGTGGATGCAGGGTTGACAGTCGTGGGGGCAGGGTTGGCATTTCTGGGCGTAGGGTTGGCAGTCGTGGATGCAAGGTTGGCAGTTCTGGGTGAAGGGTTGGCAGTCGTGGGTGCAGGGTTGGCAGTCGTGGGTGCAGGGTTGGCAGTCGTGGGTGCAGGGTTGGCAGTCGTGGGTGCAGGATTGGCAGTCGTGGGTGCAGGATTGGCAGTTCTGGGTGCAGGATTGGCAGTTCTGGGTGCAGGGTTGGCAGTCGTGGGTGCAGGATTGGCAGTTCTGGGTGCAGGGTTGGCAGTTCTGGGTGAAGGGTTGGCACTCGTGGGTACAGGATTGGCAGTCGTGGGTGCAGGGTTGGCAATTGTGGGTGCAGGGTTGGCAGTTGTGGGTGCAGGGTTGGCAGTCCTGGGTGCAGGGTTGGCAGTTCTGGATGTCAAGGTAAACAGATGGTGTTCTGGAGTGGGGGGGGGGGGAGCGAGAATCTTAGATGAGGAAGAGAGGGATAGAGGTGGTGGTGTCAGTGGTAGTGGCGCTAATGGTGGTGTCAATGGTAGTGGCGCTAGTGGTGTCAGTGGTAGTGGCGCTAGTGGTAGTGTCAGTTGTAGTGGCGCTAGTGGTAGTGTCACTGGTAGTGGTGTCAGTGGTAGTGGTGCTAGTGGTGGCGTCAGTGGTAGTGGCGCAAGTGGTGGTGTCAGTGGTAGTGGGTCTAATGGCGGTGTCAGTGGTAGTGGCGCTAATGGTGGTGTCAGTGGTAGTGGCGCTAATGGTGGTGTCAGTGGTAGTGGCGCTAGTGGTAGTGTCAGTGGTAGTGACGCTAGTGGTAGTGTCAGTGATAGTGACGCTAGTGGTAGTGTCAGTGATAGTGACGCTAGTGGTAGTGTCAGTGGTAGTAGCGCTAGTGGTAGTGTCAGTGGTAGTGACGCAAGTGGTGTCAGTTGTAATGGCGCTAGTGGTCGTATCAATGGCAGTGGCGCTAGTGGTGGTGTCAGTGGTAGTGGAGCTAGTGTTGGTGTCAATGGTGGTGTCGACAGTGGTGTGTCAACAGCAGTGGTGGCAGTGATGGTGGCGGCGGTTGTAGCTGCGGTGATGGTGCTAATAGCAGCGGTGATAGTATTGGTGTTGGTGGTGTCGATGGTGATGGTGATAGTATGGTGGTGCCACTGATAGTAGTGTTTGTGGTATTAGTAGTTTTTATTAATAGTGGTAGAGATTGTTGGTGTCAGTGGTGGTGCTAGTTCTAGCCGTTGTGTAGTAATATTGATGCTAGTGGTGGTGGTGGTAGTTATAGTATTAGTGGTTTGTGTTAATAGTTGTAGCGATGGTAATGATTTGCGATGGTGTTAGTTGTAGTGGTGTTTGTGGTGTTAGTGATAGTAGTGGTCTCAGTGTAAATGGCGGCAGCTACTGATTTCAGTGTTGTGGTGTTAGTGGTGACTGTTACAGGTGGTAGTGGTGGTGCTGAAATGTTGGAGGAGATTTTGGTGGTGGTAGTATTAGCAGTGGTGGTGGTTGGTGTGATGGTGATGGAGGTTGTGGTATTTTATAAGGGGGTCACAAGTGCAAGTGATAACACTCCCTCGTGTTACCATGCTTCATGCTCCCTCTTTCTCCCTCTCCCATTTCCCTCTTTCTCCCTCTCCTGTTTTTCTTTTTCCATCCTCTCTTCTTATCTTTCTTCGTCTTCTATCTAAATCACCTTTGTCATCTTCCTCTCTTCTCACTTTCCTCTCGTTTTTTTTTTTCCTTTTTTCCTCTCCCCCTCCCCGTCTCCCTCTTCCTCTCCCTCCCACTACCTATGGTGTCCTGGAAGGGGAATTACCACACGTGTTGATGGAAATTGATGATAGCGTGGGAGTTTTTATGCCTTCATCAGCGTATAAGGCAACATTGATTTTTGGTGTGCCCAGCATCACCATGGTAGCGGAGTAGTGGTGTGGGTGGTGGGGGTGTGGTGGTGTGGGTGGTGGTGGTGTGGGTGGTGGGGATTGTGGTGGTGGTTGGGTGATATTTTGGTGGTAGTCTTGTGTGATGGTGTTGGCTTTTATGGTGGTGCAGTGGTAGTAATGGGGGGTGGAGGGGTAGTGGAAGGGGGTGGTGGGGCGGTGGAAGTGCTAGTGTGGTGGTGGTGGTGGTGGTGGTGGTGGTGGTGGTGGAAAGGTAGAGTTGAATGGAAACTAGTTTGGTGGTTGTGTGCTTGTGGTGTAGTGGGGTGGGGGCTACCCATCTGTTGTCAATTCGGGGGACACCGCCCCCGTGTACTAGCTAGAAAACCTGGCTTCTAGATTGATCTCATCTGTTCAACCAGGCAGTTTGTTACAGCAGCAAGCAATCTAACTTAGACACCACAACCTGGCTGATCAGAAACTAACTTGAGGACCTGCCTCGCATGGGCCAGCAGGCCTTCTGCAGTGTTCCTCCATTCTTATGTTCTTATATTAATAGTCAAATCTGACTAAATCTCATTTCACAGACGTTGTATGGACAGCTTAGCGATCTTTTGATAATTATATATGAAGAAAGGGTGAAAATTCTTGGTCCCTCTACACTTATTGAGTAATCTTCTAGAGTTATTGTTCCGTCTTTCTCATTCATTGAAAATATCTTGCATCGTCTGCCGAGCCTCTTGTTCTCTTAGGGAATAATTTTGCTGTGAAGATCTGTAATCAGTCCCAACAGAAGCTTAAAGGTGAATATTATGTATCTTTCTCACTTGCCTTCCAAGGAGAACAGGTCTAGGGACTTCAGACATTTTCTGTAATATCAGATATTTGAGTCTCAACAGGTGGTGGAAGCTCTCAGCACATTCTTATGATTCTCGCTTTCGCCTTTACCTTTTTAAACTGTTAGTCCACGTGAGTTTTTCGGTGCTGGTGTAATAATATTATAGTCATGTGCCAGTTTGGTTATTATGATGTAGCGGTGTTGGTTTGCTGCTGGTGTATGTGGTAGTATCCTACCTGTGTTGTGATGTAGCAGTGTTAGTTTGCTGCTGGTATTTGTGGTAGTATCCTACCAGTGTTGTGGTGTTGCAGTTGTGTGTGGTGGTATCGTGCCAGTGTTGCAAAATTGCCAAAATGACACGTTATTGACAATTTTACATAGGGAATTAACCTCAGAATTACTTCCTTATGAGCCTAAAGTCAGAAATAATTCTAAAATCAAATTAAGCCTAAACTCGAAAGGGTCATGCAGCGCTGCAGGAAGGGAAGTGCGAGAGGAGGAATGTGCACAGATGATGAGTAAAGGGCAGGAGTGTTGGGGGGCAGTGTTAGTGGGGGTGACGGAGAGTACAAGAGGAAACGTAAAATCACAGTTGGTATAATAATTTGGTTTTTGTCAGAGAGTCTGTGTCAGAGGTGGGATTTACAGAAAGGATGTGTGTTACAATTAGTGTGTTGGGGTGATGGAAGCGAATTCTGCGTGCCAACTGATAAGCTGGACAATCTATTCAGATATGATAAAATGACAGTGCAACCCGACAGTCCTTGCAGAGCTGTGCCAGGCGTTTTTCTATGAGGTTTCCGTGAGTGAAGCTAGTGTGGCCAATGCGGAGACAGGAGATTGCAGTCTCCCAAACAGCAGTGAGAAGATGGCCAGAAACCTAGATATGGTTTGAAAGAAAACTATTTGTTATGGACCAACTCGGGCCAGCATTGATGCCAGTGGATGTGGAGTTGTCGAGAGATCACTGAAAAAAATAGTCATGGAAAGAAATACCACCTACGGGAAATTGGGTGGTCATGAGGAGCTGACCAAGAGGCTGATTCTGCTTGTTCATTGCCCTGAACATTGATGCGCCCAAAGACCTAGCAAAAATCCGACATCATCTTTGCATTTATTAGAAATGCAGCATAACCACATCTGAGTGCGAAGGACGACAGAAATATGGAAGTCGAATTTCTGGCTAGTGTCTAAAACAACTACGACATAACGAAGCAGGCATAAATGCAGTGTGTATGGTTTGTAATAATTGCATATAATCTGCTGTGAAAACACTGGTCGATGATTTTGTCTGGAAAAACTGCTGCATATCCAACACCAGCAATAGATTTAGAAGCATCAGTGTACACTACAATAGCCTAAGAATTGGAATGAGAGTAATGAAAGGAAGAGCTTGAAATTATAGCAGGCAAGTGAACTTCACCACATGAAAGTGAGGAAGAGCAAACACAAATCATCGTGACTTCACAAAGAGGGAGAGGAAAAGTAAGACAGTGTGAACGTGGAGGGGAGGAGAATTGAGGGAAGTCAATACAGAGCGAATACCTAGAGGAGAGGGACACAATAAATGAGAGCGACGATTAAACAAAGAGGCCTTATTAACATTCATTACCGTCCTATACATGGAAAGACAGTGAAGGTCGTGAGGAAGGGCAAAACTAGATGCGTTTCGGTTGCTGCACGCTCCTAGGAACATATCTCCGTATTCCAGGCGCCCGTCCCCTGTGCCCCAATGCACGCGAGTGCAGTGTTTCATAGGTTGATAATGTACTTTCAAAGATATCAATATCCTAAAATAAACAAGCACATTAAGGTTGAAGACGCTCAGAACTTGTGGTATCACGTTATGAGCATGCAAGGCTTGAAGCTAACCTGATGCAGCACTCAAGAAATAATCGCAACGAATTGTGACCTACACAAACTAAAATCAATCCAAACTTTTCTCAGAGTAAGATTGACCAGATTCTTAGAAAGAAAGTTTTATATTAGCTTAAAGTGCATAACATACACGTATTTCAGAATGATCTTGAGGGCACAGATGTTATAGACACAAAGTAAGAAAAAGTTTATTAAAGGTAGGATTAGAATATAAAGCTAAACACTACTACCTCTAACCAGAAGAGATATTCTCCAATTATTTCACCAAAACCAATTTGATTAATAAAATTGGCATAAGATAATTTACACAGCCTAACATCACTAGATTGTTTCCCCCGAGGTAAACATTTCAGCATTAAAAGTTTAAAGCTGACTAGAGAATGTCTTTTCCAGTTATTGCACAGAATCCAACAAATCCAACCTAAGGCTGTGCCTGCACAGCCTTAACCCATAGTACTACCATTCATAGCACCACCATCCACAGCACTGCCATCCACAGCACTGCCATCCACAGCACTGCCATCCACAGCACTGCCATCCACAGCACCGCCATCCACAGCACCGCCATCCACAGCACCACCATCCACAGCACCACCATCCACAGCACAACCATCCATAGCACTACCGTCCACAGGACCACATTCACAGAACCACCATCCACAGCACCACCATCCACATCACTACCATCTATAGCACCACCATCCGCAGCACCATCATCCACAGCACCACCATCCACAGCACCACCATCCACAGCACCACCATCCACAGCACAACCATGCATAGCACTACCGTCCACAGGACCACATTCACAGAACCACCATCCACAGCACCACCATCCACATCACTACCATCTATAGCACCACCATCCGCAGCACCATCATTCACAGCACCACCATCCACAGCACCACCATCCACATCACTACCATCTATAGCACCACCATCCGCAGCACCATCATCCACAGCACCACCATCCACAGCACCACCATCAACAGCACCACCATCCACAGCACCACCATCCACAGCACCACCATCCACAGCACCACCATCCACAGCACCACCACCCACAGCACCACCACCGAAGTCATCAATGGAACGTGATGGATAACGATCCCTGATCCGTCTGTCCAGCAGCTGAAACTCACGTGGGGGAAATATCCCCCTTGGAGATAGGAGGGGGAGGGGAAGGTATTTAGATTCGATTCAGGGAAGGAGGCAAGAGACCTAATTCTTCGCATCAAGAGCCCTTCTTCACCTTGCCAAGGCGACACATCAGTCAGGGCTGAAATCAGTAGTTGACAAATTCTAGAATTTTTTTTTTCATTAAATTACTATAATCATAACTAAACGCTTAACTCATAAGGGTCCTACAGCTTTTTTCTTTTTCATTAAAAAAAGTTGCATTGCCAAGATTATTGAAAAAAAGATCAGGACCGATTAAGCTGTTATTGTGACATCGTTTTTCTCTGCACTTAATGAAACATTGTGTCAGTGAAAGTTCGCTCTTCAACTACGTCTTAAATATATTTGTTAATGATCTGCATAAGAAACTAACAATAAGCGGACACAAATGTACCGGGGTAACTGTTTTCTCCTGAAAAGTATAAATAATAATGGTAATAATAATAATGTACTCAAGCGCTAAACCCGAAGGGGGTCTTGCAGCGCTGTTCAGCGAAAGTAGCAAGACTGACAAAATATCAGAATATGGCTGAATTGCAAGTGGCGTTGCATAAGAAGTCGATGTTAGTCCTTCGGTTGTTTACTGTATATAAACTTAGACCCAGATGAGAGATTTTAAAAAGTATAATTAACTGAAAACATAAGGCTAAATTATTATTATAAAGGGGAAGCTCTAAACCCGTAGGGATTATACACCGTTTAGGTGGTAAGGGGGATGGAAGGCATTCAAGTTTAATTCAGGGAACTGGAGCACGGATCCAATTCCCTAAATCAAGAGCCCCTCACCAGCGTCAAGGAACCTCCTTTGAGGGGACAAAAGGCTTAAAAAAAAATAATCTCCTAAGATAAAACTAAAGAACAGCACCGTCAGAGGGAACAGCTGCTGGGTTTCCCTCTGGAAAAGATTAATAGAAAAAACTATAACCAACAAGTAATTAAAAAAAAGAAAAGGATCAAATGAATTAAGAATAATTTTAATAAGACCTTTATTTTCTAATCGTGACACAAAAACACAAATAAACGTACGAAGCAAAGTTAAAAAAAAACGAGCATAAATATTAATCCTGGAGCATAGGAGTAATCACACATTATTAGAGATGTCCTTGGAATATAATATATTTTCTAGGAAATACCTGGGGTTTTCCGATGGATTTTAATACTATAGAGATCACGTAGATTGTGTACCTCGTTTCCAAAGGCAGATAAGTTGAGCGAAAGTTAACAGGGAGTTATAAATATTTCAAGTGTCTTCATGCACCTCCAGGATATAAAGAGCAGTTTATGGGAAGGGAATCAGTAGGATCATTAATAACCATGTACGTTGTCCGTCCAAAAATTCCCCAAGACCATTTACAGCTGCATCAGCCAGTACATTTATATCAAATCATGTTGCCATCCTGCTTTCTCTTTCCGTCCATGAGAACTCGAGCCATGACCTGAGGAGTGACTGCAGGACGAGTGTAGGTAAAACAAGGAGATAAAAGTTGCCTTTCCTAGAGAGAAGAAAATTAAGAGAAGAGAAACACCTGAGAATGAAGAGTAAAGCCGGCAAATGGTCAAACAGAAATTTAGAAGAATTTTCTCACTACATGGCTATATATGGCCCTTCCAGAGAGAACCGAAGACCCAAACAGTCTGACGACAACCACAAGAATAATTTGGATATTTACTATATTGGTGCTATTTTAGTAAGAAAGAATAGTCGCTTCGAGACGAAGTTTTTGCCAAATGAAGCTTGAACGTGCACAACCTCGCCCATAGCCACCTATTTGCAGGTGCTCCTGGTGCTCTCTGCCACTTATGACCTGCTGACTGTGAAATACATTTTAACAGTTTCCCCAGTACATTGACATTCATCGACATTCTTTTATTACCAACAATTTAATGATGATTTTTAACCGATGCTAGATATTTTAACTGTGTGTGATTGTGTTGTTGGTGCTAGTAGTTATATCTATTACTACTTTATTTTATCTTCGATAGTCCTATGTCTGGAAGATAATCAGATCTGATCAGAGGAACTGGAGGTTAGCTCCAAATCATCTGTTCCAATTAACCGTGAACAAACAAATGCTCCAAATCCTCGGGAAAGCAAAAAAAAAAAAAAAAAGAGTTGCTGCACATTCAAAATAATTCAACAAAATACAGATTAATTAAACTCTCTTAAAAAAAATTTACAAGTTTTAGTTGGTAGAAATGTGAAGCCTAGGCAACAGTGCATAATTCTTCTTGAAAAAGCTTATGAACTGCCTGGCTTCACAATCAGGAAATATGAGTAGAATAATTCCCAGGTTGTACTACAACTGTGGTGAGACCTCACAGTAGTGGGTAAGACCTCACAGTAGTGGGTAAGACCTCACAGTAGTGTGTAAGACCTCACAGTAGCGGGTAAGACCTCACAGTAGTGGGTAAGACATCACAGTAGTGGGTAAGACATCAGTTATACTACTGGGGCTGTTTTTACCTAGTGTATATTACAGCTCAGTTAAATTAGCAATGTTTTTTCCGTGAGTCTACACTTTATAAGAATAAGATAATGTCTATATCGAAGAATATGAGTAGTAATTGCATGACATTACATGCATATATAACGTGCCATCAAAATAATGGCCTTTTTAATATAATACATTCTACTCTGAAATGAGTTAGAGGTGTGAAGAAGGAGGGAATATTTTGAGGAATTGCTAAATGTTGATGAAGATAGGGAAGCTGTGATTTCATGTATAGGGCAAGGAGGAATGACATCTTGTAGGAGTGAGGAAGAGCCAGTTGTGAGTGTGGGGGTAAACGAGGGTGAGGCACCTAGGGACTGGCAGAGAGCATGCATAGTTCCTCTGTATAAAGGCAAAGGGGACAAGAGAGAGTGTAAAATTATAGGGGAATAAGTCTGTTGAGTATATCTGGTAAAGTGTATGGTAGTTACTGTTGAAAAAAATAAGAGTAAGACAGAGAGTAGGATAGCAGATGAACAAGGATGCTTTAGGAAAGGTAGGGGGTATGTAGACCAAGTGTTTACAGTGAAACGTATAGGTGAACAGTATTTAGATAAGGCTAAAGAGGTTTTTGTGGCATTTATGGATTTGGAAAAGGCGTATGACAGGGTGGATAGGGGGGCAATGTGGCAGATGTTGCAAATGTAGGTAATAGGAGGTAGGTTATTGAAAGCAGTGAAGAGTTTTTACGAGGATAGTAAAGCTCAAGTTAGAGTATGTAGGAGAGAGGGAGATTATTTCCCAGTAAAAGTAGGCCTTAGATAAGGATGTGTGTTGTCACCATGGTTGTTCAATATATTTATAGATGGGGTTGTAAGTGAAGCGAAAGCTCGGGTGTTGACAAGAAGTGTGGGGTTAGAAGATAAAGAATCTAGCACAAAGTAGGAGTTGTCACAGTTGCTCTTTGCTGATGACACTGCTTTTGAGAGCTTCTGAAGAGGAGTTGCTTTTAACAATATCCTTCACCCCAGCCACATAAAAACACACCATCTGCCTCCTCTTCCTGTCTGTAAGACAAAACGTTCTATCCATGAATTTTAGATGGGCATTCAGAATAATAACAGCATTGTCACTTTCACTGGTGTATCTCGGAGTGTGATCATAATCCTACGTTGGTCGCCCTGCATTCGTAATGGAGCACAGCAAAGTTATTTGCAGTTTCCATCTCTCCATCCAGCTCCCTTCCTTGCCCTGAAGATTCGCCACAATAGAATTACTGTGAATCCTCTCGTTTTCCTCAGCCATTCGCCGTAACTCCTAGCTTTCCCCAGCTCCTCCTTCACTTGCTGGTACATCTGATCACCACAGATAGCATGGTTGGTTCCGTTCACAGAAAGCTCTCAAGATACGTCCTTACACGGTATAATTCAGCTCGCCTTACTGCACACACGACTTATGTTCATATGAATGAAAAGTTCAGGTAATTACTGGACCTTTACTAATTTCCTCGAGAAAGACTGGGTTCATGTTCATAGAATAAGGTTGAAGAACAAGACTGGGATTAATCTAGCGCTGAAGACTGGTGATGACTTACTGAAACGAGTTACCAAAGGAGTCCTGTGTTCACTGCAGAGCTCCACGTAATCTTTGCAACGCTCTCGGCCTGACAGCCATCCTAGGGTGGTCCTACTTCGTTATACATAGGAAAATTAGCGCATACCCATGACCAGCACAATTACGAGCAGCTCTGTTGTACAGTGGTGAAGTCTCTATTTAACCTAGCTCTATAGCAAATCTCTGCCTCAGTGCCTTCATGGGTCACGCGTGTTATATACCCTCGAAAAATGGCAGGCTTGGTAGGTCGCACAAATTAACAAATTCTACAGAGGTTTGACAGGATACGAGTGTTCGGTCCGCCCCCTTCCTTCCTTTCCACAAAAATTTTCTGTAGACTGAGAATAGGGTACCCGCACCTCACCCATGGCCACCAGCTTACAGGTGCTGCAGCCTCTCTGTGTGACTTCTGGTGTACTATTTACAGTGGGATATTTAAATTGAGTTATAGTATTTATTTTTTGTGCGCTTGTTGTTTTGAATTATATTTTTGTAGTATAATTTTCGGTCGGCAATGTTATTGTGAAGAATTGTACATAACTTTAGCAAGAGTACTGAATGGCCTTTTAGATCAAAGTGCTTTGTAAATCCTGCAGATGCCTGGGAATGAAACAATCTCAAATGCTGGACAAGGAAAAATATTTCATCATCATATGCCAGGCTGGCAGACCCAGCAACTTCTTAATGGAATCTTAAAAAAAATTACTATTCTGTACACTTATGTATAGGATTTATTATATAATATGCTGCACCAACATGGAGTCAACACCTGGTCAAACTCACACCAAAAACCGAAAAGGTTTAGAGGTTCGCAAAAAAAAAGTTAATTTTGAGATGGGGGGGGGGGTAATGCACTATGAGAAGTAAATGGGAGAATTGAACCTAATGACCGTGAAGAAAAGGATATATAATCGCGACATACAGGATACTCAGAAGTATTGTTATGGTAGATAGAGAGACAAACATGAAAGGAATAGGAATAATAGGATATAAATGGAAGCTTAAAACGTATGAGTAGCAGGATGTTAGGATGAAGTGGAATAATGTGCCAGGAGATATAGTGGAAGTAAATATGATAGGGACCAAGAGGCTAGATTTCACAGCGGTCGCTTTCAGGTTGGGAGGCGGGGCCAAGAGCTAAGACACAACCCCTCGTACTGTCACCTGTCAATATAACTTGATTACTACGTACACTGGCACATTCTCGCAAAACTGCCTTGACGCCAGTGAAGTGCTCTTGATCCAAGGGAGTGGACTTGATCTCCCCTTGGTTCAAACCTGAATGGCATTCCCCAGGGGCTATATAATGCCTCTGGATTTAGCTCTTCCCCTTGATTAAAATAAAAAGGTGACGTCCCTTGGAAACAACTAGAGTATAAAACGTGTGAGCGCGCGCGCGCTGCCAGTGTAGTAGCACACTTGCCTCTCCCTTGCCCCCTGTCTCCCTTCATCAATCCCCCCTGCCACCCTTCATCAACGCCTCCAGCCCCCACCCCCTGCTTTCCTTCTTCATCCTCCCCCCTCAAAGCTTAACCCCCCCCATGGATAATACCTGCCAGTCCCTGGCCTCTCAAGGTGCTTCACTATATTAAGGTCGGGTAAGCCTTCCAGCAATATATTACATTGAACTTAATTAATATTACCAATATATCCCGCGGCGTTTTGTCGCAGGACAGTGAACTCCGCTATATCTTGTTTGAAATTTATTCGGAAATTTAACTATATGATATTAACCGTAACATAATCCGTCATAAGCCTCATCATAGAACTACGGATACGGTAATATAATAATAATTGTAACCATCCAGTATTATTAAGGGAAAGGGTCGTCTTTGACAAAGGAACGTGGTTTTTCCCTTTTTTTTGTATCTTAAAATCATTCAATAAAGTCAGATACGTAAAATATAAAGGAGACTCGATACGTAAAAGTAGTGGTCCCTGACATCATGCCTTCCGTAAACCCTGATACTGCGGCATCAATCCGGTCCCCCAACACTGAGTCCCCAAACTGTGATATTAAAAGCGAAATCCTGCCCTGCTGCCGCCCTATCTGGTAAACGATGGTCGGATTATGGCCAGCACTCCTAAAAGGGCTATATTAACCCCACAAACACGTTATGGATGCCATTTAAAGCTCGAATTATCCCGGCAATTTATTTAGCTATCATGACCCAGAGTTTGGCTGGGTGGAACCCGCCGCTCCACTTTCTGTACTGGAGGCCAGATGTACACGAAAGTAGTTTTTTTGTAAACTAGTCTGGGTTGTTTTTGTGCGTGTGGTTTATTTTTCATATAAAAGTAGAGCTTGGAGTTGAAGCTTGGTCACAAGCATGAGAATGTGTTGCCACTCTTGTAATATATGTAAATGTTACAGCCAAGACTTAAGAGAGGTCTTATTCTTTATGCTGAAAATCAGATAATTTACAGTCTGAATAGTGTGCCTGAGCACAATGTTGGCGTTGCTTTCAGCATGAAATACGTAGCCTGCCTGTTTATAGTAACAGAAATGAAGATATATACAGTATATGAGCGGTCTTCCAAAAAGATTATATATATATATATATATATATATATATATATATATATATATATATATATATATATATATATATATATATATATATATATATATATATATATATATATATATATATATATATATATATATATATATATATATATATATATATATATATATATATATATATATATATATATATATATATATATATATATATATATATATATATATATATATATATATATATATATATATATATATATATATATATATATATATATATATATATATATATATATATATATATATATATATATATATATATATATATATATATATATATATATATATATATATATATATATATATATATATATATATATATATATATATATATATATATATATATATATATATATATATATATATATATATATATATATATATATATATATATATTACTAAATGTAAAAGGAGAAACTTTTGTTTTTCCTTTTGGGAACCACCCTGCCTGGTGGATACGGCTGTGTGTTGAAAGAAGAAAGAATATATATATATATATATATATATATATATATATATATATATATATATATATATATATATATATATATATATATATATATATATATATATATATATATATATATATATATATATATATATATATATATATATATATATATATATATATATATATATATATATATATATATATATATATATATATATATATATATATATATATATATATATATATATATATATATATATATATATATATATATATATATATATATATATATATATATATATATATATATATATATATATATATATATATATATATATATATATATATATATATATATATATATATATATATATATATATATATATATATATATATGAGAGAGAGAAATGGTAATAGGGAAAATATGGTGCATCTCATATTTCGTCAAGAAAACATCATTTCACGTAGCGAGTGGCAGAAAATACTATGCCTGAATTTGATGTACTCTAGCAAAAGTGAAAAAGTAAATTACACAAAAGTAATAAAAATTAGAAAAAAATAAATGAAGCACTAAGGAATGATAGAACATCGTATCTAAGAGACACGGACGTGTATAAAACTATAAATGATAAAAGTCTAATACAATGAGTCTAATTATACTACTACTTGTCGTCCACAAGTGCGGACTAAGAATGTGAAGAATGGAGACGAGATGACCAGGAACTAGCGAGAAACAAACAATATACAGAAGAGATGAAAGGATTGAAGATGGTACGATGCAATGAAGGAACAGAACTGTAGGAACAGTTAAATTTAATTAAAAGTGCCGTGGAAGAAATACGGCAGCGCATCCCTCCTGGAATCCATTTGTTAAAGAACGACGGCAGCTTCTCCAGGAATCCATCAACATAGTTCATTGTTTATTGTACGTTCGCATTTTCGGTCAATTATTCACGCTTTTTTCATCCACCGTTTTAACCAGATTAAGAGATGTGGTCCCGATATTGTTTCCACTTTAACTGTGGAGTCCACAACACTGTGTGATAGGCGGATTATGTCAATCTGAGGATATTATGAAAACGATAAGAGGACTGCCAGATGCTGCAGGGAGACTTAGGAAAATTGAAGGAATGATAAAAGTGGCTATTGGAAATCAACGCAAGCGAATGCAAGGCTATGAAGATGGAAAAAAAAAACGGGCGGAAAAGTAGGATAAGTCCATAGAAAAGTACCAGCCGAAAGGTAGGTAATTCAGAATCTGAAGGAGAAACGGAAAATGACGTGGAACTCACATCAAACCTTTCTCCCACAGTGCACGTAAACATGGGTGACATAAGGTAAGCTGGCAAATATAAGAACGATTTTGAGGGATGTAAACAAATAGGTATCAAGATCATAAATAAGTGCGGTACTAGAGTAAACAGTACTAGCATGGAAACCTGACTTTATCAAACATACAAAGAAAATTTTCGGAAGTTCGGAGGTTGGCTGTGAGACTGGTAGCCAGAACACACGTCTGAGACATGAATTGCTTTAGAGGGGACACATGGTCTTAAGGACCATAAAATAACTTATTAAATGTTCGTTAATAAACGAAGTATATAGAAACAAATTCTTTGAAATACGAGAAAAAACGAACAACGTTATACGAATAGAAAAATATTGAGAGGGTAGTAAATGAATGAGTCGCATTAGAAAGGTATGAAACAGAGGCTCACTTAATACATGGATTCAATGGAAGATTTATAATAACTTCCAAGTTAATAGTAAGCCACACTATTATGAATAAATAAATGTGGACCCAAGAGCAACAGCTCAACCCCATCACATACACTAAAGTTCATATACGCATAGCATCCGTGATGGTGAGTTGTAAAAATCGAGGATGCCTGTAGTAGTCCAAATTCTTTTTCTGTTTATCGCGCAAAATCCTTGGAAAAACATTTCAGAACGCTTCTTCTGATTTACTTGAAAATTTCAACGCTGGTGTATTTTGCTCAGATTAAGGCTCAGGTTGTTATTAAACAGTGTAAGTCTCATTATTATGTATACAATTGTGATGGTGTCTGTGCGATAACTTGGGAATGCTTTTAATTAATGATCAGCTTCAAACTGTCGATGCCGGTGCATGTTGCATACAGGAAGGTTTAAGAACATAAGAAAGAAGGTACACTGCAACAGGCCTACTGACCCATGCGGAGCAGATCCATGCCCCCCCCCCCCGGCCAGTTGAACAGGGGCCCCAGGGGCCAGTTTGTCATTTTTTTTTTTTTGTTTAAATGTAACATTTCTTCAGTGTGATGATTTAAGAATGTCTATTGTGAACGGTTTTAACATAACAAAGGTGATGCATCAAACTTAAATAAAATTACAGAATATTTTCTAGGTTAAGTCGAGATTTGTTAATTATGTTACATAAATAAGAAGTGTGAATTATTGGTTTCTATGCGATAACTAGAGAATGCGCCTTCTGATCAGCTTCAAACTCTCAATACTGATATATTGAATTATCACAATTTTGAACAAATTGTGATAATACTGTCAATGCGATAACTTTACGATGTTGTTTTGTCAGACAAAATTCATTATATTACTAGTAAATTTGTCGACCATGTACACCATTAACAGAATGTTACGATAACTTGAGATTATCTCATGACAGCAGCGTCAAATATTGAACGCCCGAGTATTTTATCTAGAGAATTAGATATTGGGCTTTCTAGGTGCCAGTTGGACAAATTTTATTGATAAAACTGGATATTATTACTCACCTTTCCTAATTATTAAGATATTAGATGCAGTATTTTTTATCAAACATTTCAGAAAACTAGGCCTATTCTGGTTTATAATTGTCTTTATTTTTAAATGTTATGCTTTAACACATTTTTCAAACGAAAACGAATACCAAAAGTTGAATAAATATCAGCCTGTTGATTTCCATGATATAAAAGCGGCATTAACTATCCACGATAACCATTACGGTGGTCACTGGCAGTTTAAAAATCTTCAGAAATTTCGTGTCAACTTTCACTGTTATGAATTTACTACATCTGCCTTGGTCTTGGACCTCTTGAGGTGTTATCCACCTCCTGGACCTCTTGAGGTGGTGTTATCCACCTCCTGGACCTCTTGAGGTGTTGTTATCCACCTCCTGGATTTCTTGAGGTGGTGTTATCCACCTCCTGGACCTCTTGAGATGGTGTTATCCACCTCCTGGACCTCTTGAGGTGGTGTTCTCCACCTCCTGGACCTCTTGAGGTGGTGTTATCCACCTCCTGGACCTCTTGAGGTGGTGTTATCCACCTCCTGGACCTCTTGAGGTGGTGTTATCCACCTCCTGGACCTCTTGAGGTGTTGTTATCCACCTCCTGGACCTCTTGAGGTGTTGTTATCCACCTCCTGGATTTCTTGAGGTGGTGTTATCCACCTCCTGGACCTCTTGAGGTGGTGTTATCCACCTCCTGGACCTCTTGAGGTGGTGTTATCCACCTCCTGGACCTCTTGAGGTGGTGTTATCCACCTCCTGGACCTCTTGAGGTGGTGTTATCCACCTCCTGGACCTCTTGAGGTGGTGTTATCCACCTCCTAGACCTCTTGAGGTGGTGTTATCCACCTCCTGGACCTCTTGAGGTGGTGTTATCCGCCTCCTGGACCTCTTGAGGTGGTGTTATCCACCTCCTGGACCTCTTGAGGTGGTGTTATCCACCTCCTGGACCTCTTGAGGTGGTGTTATCCACCTCCTGGACCTCTTGAGGTGGTGTTATCCACCTCCTGGACCTCTTGAGGTGGTGTTATCCACCTCCTGGACCTCTTGAGGTGGTGTTATCCACCTCCTGGACCTCTTGAGGTGGTGTTATCCACCTCCTGGACCTCTTGAGGTGGTGTTATCCACCTCCTGGACCTCTTGAGGTGGTGTTATCCACCTCCTGGACCTCTTGAGGTGGTGTTATCCACCTCCTGGATCTCTTGAGATGATATCCACCTCCTGGACCTCTTGAGGTGGTGTTATCCACCTCCTGGACATCTAGGAAAGGCGATCTCCAGCTCTTGGATATTTTGGGTTGATAGGGATGATCTCTAGCTTGTGGATTTACTGAGGTTGATCTCTAACTCGTGAAGCTTTTGTGGGACGGTTGACCTCCAGTTCCTGGATCTCTTCAAAAGGAGGTTCACTCCCAGCTCATGGGCTTCTTGAGGGTGTTGAGATTCAACTGCCATGTCTGTTGTTTGTATTGAGCTACAACTACCATGTCTGTGTTGAGCTACAACTGTCATGTCTGTTGTTTGTGTTGAGCTACAACTGTCATGTCTGTTGTTTGTGTTGAGCTACAACTACCATGTCTGTTGTTTGTGTTGAGCTACAACTGTCATGTCTGTTGTTTGTGTTGAGCTACAACTACCATGTCTGTTGCTTGTGTTGAGCTACAACTGTCATGTCTGTTTGTGTTGAGCTACCACTGTCATGTCTGTTGCTTGTGTTGAGCTACAACTGTCATGTCTGTTTGTGTTGAGCTACAACTGTCATGTCTGTTGCTTGTGTTGAGCTACAACTGTCATGTCTGTTGCTTGTGTTGAGCTACAACTGTCATGTCTGTTTGTGTTGAGCTACAACTACCATATCTGTTGTCTGTGTTGAGCTACGCCCATCTAGTTATGCTCGGCTGTCGTTGAAAAATCTGAACATTCTAAGGGTAATACTGCCTGAGTGAGACCAAGGGAATTATCAGCATAGTTATTAAAGATAACACCAGATGTTAGAAATAACATTTGGTGTTATCTTTAGCAGCTATGCCACTTGAGGGGCAGAGATAACACATGTAAACACGTGAGTGGAAGACGTAACACAGATGCTGTAAACACGTGTGTTCTCACGAGACCTTTGAGACTAAAACAAATGGCGCTTGGTAAAAAGCTCTTGATCCGAGGAATTTGATCAGCGCTAATTACCCCATACCCTTCCCAGTCTCTATTTTTGTTTAAAGATACAGGTGTGAAACATGTATAATGTCTGTATTTAAAATCTCCTAAATGTTTGTTTAAATTATCTACAATGTATCTAAAATACCATATTGTCTAAAATACTTGACATTGAAGGTGGGGAAAATATCACTAAATGTTAATGAGTGATTTACTGTGAGAATTTTGAAACCCATAATAAAAAATAAGTGTCATAGAACCAAATGGAAAAAAGATGAAAAAACATTTTCAGCTTCCATAAATCAGTATTGTAATACGGAAGTGATAGGCTTTGTTCAGCTTCTGTAAATCAGTATTGTAATACGGAAGTGATAGGCATTGTTAGGCTTCCATAAATCAGTATTGTAATACGGAAATGATAGGCATTGTTAGGCTTCCATAAATCAGTATTGTAATACGGAAGTGATAAGCATTGTTAGGCTTCCATAAATCAGTATTGTAATACGGAAGTGATAGGCTTTGTTCGGCTTCCATAAATCAGTATTGTAATACGGAAGTGATAGGCATTGTTAGGCTTCCATAAATCAGTATTGTAATACGGAAGTGATAGGCATTGTTCGGCTTCCATAAATCAGTATTGTAATACGGAAATAATAGGCATTGTTCGGGTTCTGTAAATCAGTATTGTAATACGGAAGTGATAGGCATTGTTAGGCTTCCATAAATCAGTATTGTAATACGGAAGTAGTAGGCATTGTTCGGCTTCCATAAATCAGTATTGTAATACGGAAATAATAGGCATTGTTCAGCTTCTGTAAATCAGTATTGTAATACGGAAGTGATAGGCATTGTTAGGCTTCCATAAATCAGTATTGTAATACGGAAGTAGTAGGCATTGTTCGGCTTCCTTAAATCAGTATTGTAATACGGAAATAATAGGCATTGTTCAGCTTCTGTAAATCGGTATTGTAATACGGAAGTGATAGGCATTGTTAGGCTTCCATAAATCAGTATTGTAATACGGAAGTAGTAGGTATTGTTCGGCTTCCATAAATTAGTATTGTAATACGGAAAAATAAGAATTAATATTTTAAGACTAAAAGAAAATCTGCATCACGAGCGTCAAAATAATTATTGTAATATGGATAATGAAAAGAAAAACGTATAAATCAGCTTGGGAAAGTAAATTTGATTTGGAATACATTAATGTAAAGTGATAAAAAAAATGGCTATTAATATAATGAAAAAGGAAGTGCAAAATATATTGAACGTAAATTATTAAAAATATACGAAGCTGAAACGTAGCATAAATGAATGAATGAAGGAATAATAGAAAATTTAATGAAGAGCAGTAATAAATTTTCTCTCTGAAAAATAATTGTATAAGAGATTTATAAGAGACGAGAGCAAAACCAGTGAGTCAGGTAGAGAAAGATCAAGAAATATGAACAAGAGGAAAATGTGTGATAAGATAGTAGGGAAATATAGACCACTTATAAATGAAAGACTTGGAAAAAGCCTGTTAGACGAAACGTTGTCAGGATACACTTCCTGTTCTTGCAACGTGTGTGTGTGTGTGTGTGTGTGTGTGTGTGTGTGTGTGTGTGTGTGTGTGTGTGTGTGTGTGTGTGTGTGTCCGTCCAGCTGAGCCTTGGTCCTCCACGTGTTCCTGAGCGCTGAAGAACTCCTCCGCTTTTCCCTGAAAATAATTATGCATATTATGTACATGACGAAAATACTTCCTTACACACACACAGGTAAGTCTTATCAAAGGAAGACATACAAAATTCATGTGCAAATTTAAGACAAGGTCCTCAAGTACTTAGATGTATATATTATCATGTATATCTCCGCTCCAGCGAGTTGTATTAGGACTTGTGTTCCCAGTAATTTAAATTATTTATTGGCTCTGTGTGGTCTGTAAATGATCTCTGTTCCGGGTGTGATGTTTCACTTGCCCTGAACGGAGCCATCATCACTGAACAATACCCTAAACGAAATAGCACAAGTGGTTTGCAAAGTGTCACCATTTGCACTATTTCCCTTGTTTTGAAAGTTCTCACTATCCACCCTATTACATATTGTCGGTAATTCTACCAACTTTACACCCTATTATCCTTGCCTTACTGTGTTCTTTGAAAAAAAGTGGTTAATCAGCATGATTACTTCAAGGTCTTTCACGTGTTCCTTTCGGTTTATTTGATGATCCTCTTGGGTTCTTTATACAGGGTCCCTTTGAGTTCTCATTCTTTCATATTTAAGCAGCTGGAACTTATCACCAGTGAACATCATGTTCTTCTCCACTAACCACTAGAAAACCCTGATTATATCTTCGTATAATTTTTCACATTCTTTACGGAGCTGACTTTCATACTAATTTTGGTGTCATCCGCAAATGATGACACAAATCTTTGGCAGTTGTTTTTATCTGTGTGTGCTATGAGGATGAGACAAAGTAGAAGCAGCCAGGACTGTGCCTCGGAGTACTGATTTTTTACTTCGCTAATGCTGGATTTTGCTGTTCATTACTATTTTATTCTGTCAGAAAGTTTAAAACCCATCTCCGTACTTTTCCCGTTGTGCCTATGGCCTTCATTTTGTATGTAGTTGCCACATTATCACATTTGTCAAACGTATTTGCGAAATCCATGAATACGACGTATACGTTTTGGTTTAGTTCCAGCGCCTCCATAATTCTGTCATAGTTTAGCAGTTGTGACAGGCATGATCTTCCAGCTCTAAGACCATGCTGGCTTGGGTTGTGCAGATTGTGTTGACCCATAAAATTTGTAATTTGGCGTCTCGTCTTTCGAAGACATTTTATAATGTGGGATGTTAGGGTTACTGCTCTGTAATTTAGGGCTAACACTGTACTACCGTTTTTATGCAAGGGAATTGTCTGGACTCTTTAAGCTCTTTAGTATTTCACCTAGATCTGATTTCTCCAAAGGATACTGTTCGTGCTAGAGGCATTTTCCTCTTTTTATAAATATGGAATTCCACGCATCAGGTCCAGTTGCTGGATAAGCGGGCATGTCTTCTACTTTTTCGAATTCTATGGGTTAAGTGCTTATGTCAGTTATCTGGTCTGCATGACCTTCAGATGAAATTAAAAAATATAGCTTCTTCATCTTCCACTCTCCTTTCGTTTAGCGAGTTGTGAACATCGACTTGTATTGATATTTTGGAATTTTGGTTATTTCCTGTTCATCGTCCGTATATGAACCTCCTGAGATTAATGATCCAGTTCTTAACTTGGATTTTGCGTATGGATGGACTTTTTTTTTTTTTCAAATCCTTCATGGCTTTTTGTTTCCTTTGTGCTTCTATTTGGTATAACAACTGAAGTGTTTGTTCTGTCTCGGTGATCTCTTATTTATCCATCGTTGTGATATATACTCCTTTAAAAGCAATTCAGCAACCCTTCTGTACATTCTTTGTTCTCTTTCTGCACTTGATCCGACACGTTTCCTAATGGTATAGGTACGTTGTATGCTTTTGTGTTCAGCTTTTTTAGGCACTGGTAAGGATTTATTGTGCTCTTGAATGTTTCCCAGGGTATGTCTGATAATTCTTTGTTTTGCCTCAGTCATTTCTATCATTGTTGAAGTTAAATTTACTAAACACTCCTTCCCTTACATTATTACTGGAATCAATCCCCCCCCCACACACACAGGTATGATAAAGCTGATGGAGCAGGTAGAGAGTGGATCATGTAGCGACCAGTAAAGAGGCGGAGCAAGGAGCTATGAATCAACCCCTGCAACCACAATTAGGGGAGTACACAAGAGAGGTAGGAGAAGTAAGGCAGGAGAGAGACTGCAGGAAAGCTTTTGACACACTACCGCACGAAAGACTGGGACAAAACCTAAAGGAATGGGTGCATGTGACGAGTGGGGTTCCACAAGGCTCAGTACTAGGATCGGTACTGTTTCTTGTATACGTGAATGACATTCGGTTCACATTAGCCGTTCTCGGATAATGTGAACCGAATGAGGGGAATATAAACAGGACCAGAAAATCCTGCAAATTACACCGGACAGACTGTAGGCATGATCTGACAAGTAGCTACTGGAATTTGACCTAAGCATGTGCAAAGTTATGAAGTTTATAGAAAGACAAAGAACACTGAGTACAGGATCGGGGAGCATAGGCTACAGACCTCACTTGAAGTGAATGCTGGGGTGACTAATGCACCAAGCATATCGCCTGAAGCGCACGTCAACCGAATAACTGCTGCAATGAATGGGTATCTGGTAAACCTAAAACGAACTTTCAGAAATCTGAGTAAGGAATCATTCCAGATACTACATCGTGTACATCAGGCCCATATTGGAGTATGCAGCACAAGTATGGAACCCACATCTAGTCAAGCATGTCAAGAAATTGGTGAAAGTGCAAAGCTTTGCAACGGGATTAGTTTGCAACGAGCTAAGGGGTATGTCTACCTACCGGAGGTCGTTCCGAGGATCACGCTCTCGTAGCCCAGTCCTTGGCCATGCCTCTGATGGCACTAGAGAAAGAAGGACTAGGAGTGATATAATAATGACATACAAAATACTGAGAGGAAATGTTAGGGCGGACAGGGACAGATTGTTTGAGAGACGGAAAACAAGATCACGAGGTCACAATTGGAAGCTGCAAACACATTTGAGTCGCAGGGATGTTAGGAAGTATTTCCTCAGTCTTAGGAAATGGAAGTACCTAGAGAGTGAAATGGTAGAAGGATCCATACATAGCTTTAAGAAGGAGTACGATAAGGCTCTCGAAGCCAGGAGAGAGTGAACTTAGTAGTGGCCAGCGAAGAGACGGGGCCTGGAGCCGAGAATCGACCCCCACAACCACATATTGGTAAGTAAACAAAGGAACGCGCAAAAATCAAGCGGCAGCTCAGAATCGAAGAGTAAGGTCAAGAATTACGCACGGCTGAGCTCAGCTACGCTAGGATGGTTCTCAGCTGACAAGGAGGCTGGGAACGCCGCCTCCACCAGTCAGGCGAGGCGTGGGCGAGGCTGGAATCACGTGACCCCTGAGAAGCCTGCTGATTGGCCCTCAATGTGCTCACCCTCCTTGCTTATATAATCACTATTTAAGCCACATTTTCTCGTCTGCCACCTCTTACCATCTAATTTATTTCCTCTTTTCTACCTTCTTCCTGCTGCTCCTTGCCTTATTATTCTTAATAGCTATCTACTTGAGCTGAATTTTTTTGGTTATCCTAGGTAATATACACTATGTATGATAATTGCACTTATGTGTACCTGTGCCTAAATAACCTATTTTTTTTATATACATCCAGCATATCCAAACCCAGGCACAAATGTTTATTTCTTGTGCAATTTATTATAAGAGATAATAATCACTCAAATACTTTTACGAGACAAAGATTGTATGTTGTTCCCACACCGAACCAGTTCCATAGTTCCAGTAATATTTGTTATGAACAAGGTAAGCTGCACTAATGTTTACCAAGTGTACATTGAGTGTATTGAAGCTTTACGACTTAATTCGTAAAGGCGAGTCTTTACACCAGTCTCCAATGTTTCTTGCATCACTGTTGACTGATAATTTATTAGGTTATGTTAGGTTTACATTTAGTTGGATGAGCTTAATTTTAGCTAGGTTCAATCGGATTGGGTTGGGTTAAGTCGGTTTCCGTTGGCCTAGGTTGAGTTGGGTTAGAACCCAACCTAACTGAATCGAATCTATAGTGATAATGTTGGTAGATGCATGTAGGAATGATAACTTGAACAACGCCTGCGTACAACACCAGAATTCCGCCAACCACCTGATGAAATTCAACGATGTCCGACCAGTTATTAAAGTACCCATTTCTGTAGACGTAAATGCTTTGAATCATCAAAGCATTTATAATTAAACAGAATAAAGGCAGCTTCACCATCTCTGAAGTATTAGCAAGAATTCTCCTCAAAACAATAAACTCTGCCATCACATAGCTGGTACCACCACCACCACCGCTACTACTACACACCTCTACTACCACAAATACTACTACTACTACTACTAACTACTACTAATACTACTACTAACTACTACTACTACTAACTACTACTAATACTACTACTGCTACTACTACTACTACTGCTACTACTACTACTGCTACTACTACTACTACTGCTACTACTACTACTTCTACTACTACTACTACTACTACTACTACTGCTACTACTGCTACTACTACTACTAACTACTACTACTACTACTACTGCTACTACTACTACTACTGCTACTACTACTACTACTACTACTGCTACTACTGCTACTACTGCTACTACTACTACTACTACTACTACTACTACTACTACTGCCACCACTACTACCACAAGTACTGCTACTACCTACAACGATTATATTATGCTCTGCACTTTGCTCTGCACTTTGTTCTGCACCTATATATACCTCTCTGTGCTCCTGTATGTAACGGATTGACAAATCTCCTGGAGAGCGAAACGTTGCCACAATAAAATGTCACATTAGTTGCACTTGTGTCCTTTTACTTAACATAATCTATCGTAGCCTAACTTAACCAAACGTAACCTATAGGAAGAGATTTTTCCCTAAGAATAAGTTGAAATAACAGATAATTTTCATCACAGGAGTAGCGTTTGGGAGCCGAAGGAAATTATGGAAGGCTGAAACCTCCCATCACTGTAATCTTAAGTTAGGTTTCAGTTTCTAAAAATGCTCTGCATATCTATGGACTTTCAACATTGTATCGTGTCGAAATAAACTTGTATTGGTAATCCCTTCCTTGGCTCCACCGCTGAGGTCTGAAGGGTTTCGAGATTAAAACACAAGTGCAACAGTTGGGTATCTTTATCGATGAAACATTTCGCCTACAAAGTAGGCTTCTTCAGTCAAATACAAAGGGAGCAGTAGTAATGAAATAAAGATGTAATCAGAGAAAAAGTATTTGAGGTGGTCAGTACTTGAGCCTGGAGCTGAAGTCTGGAACGATATCGTTCCAGACCATGGAGCTGAACTCTTCTCCAGGCTGAGGGACTGACCACCTCAAATACTTTTTTCTCCAAGGTTGATGGAATGATTACAGCTTTATTTCATTACTACTGCTCCTTTTGTATTTGACCGTAGGTGAAACGTTTCATCAATAAAGATAGCCAACTGTTGCACTTGTGTCTTAACCTTCAGCTTGTCGGTGTTTTATACTATTTTCAACAACACAATTGAAGGGTTTCACTGATGCAGTTCCAGGAGCACAGCATCATCATAAACAATCACTTAGACTGATGATCTCCTATAAAAGTAAATATGATCTTGTACGTCATTTTGCCCATAAAGTGACTCTCTAGATTTTTTATTTCAATTATTCCAATTGTTATTCTAGTTATGTTGTAAATTAATATGGAAGTCAGTAACAAAAATTTCTTGCGCTTTCCATGCAAATTTAAGATGCCACCCACCGGCAGTTTGATAGAGCATTATTCTTGACTATTCTTAGTGTTCTCTAAGTGCTCCTGAAGCTGCTGTAACTAAAGAAATAATTTTTATATTTTGACCCAAACCGGACCATTACATTAAAAGTTATTTCATATCTGTACATTTAAAGATGACAAGGTCGTCTTAAAATACACGATTTGCCCAAGATAAAAAGTGCTGCCCTCCATTATTAATATTTACAATAAAAAAATAACAGTTTTGGGTTGTCAGAACGGCTGCCGGACTCCAACGAACTGCAGACATCAACTTGCTTGACCCCGGCTTTGGTAAACAATGAGACTCTTAAATCCTGGAGGAGCGTGGCACATGTGATCACAAATTCATTACCTTACTATCATGAGAATGTTGTTTGCATAAATGTGCAAGGTGCACAAATAATATATATATATATATATATATATATATATATATATATATATATATATATATATATATATATATATATATATATATATATATATATCCCTACAAGATATTAGACAAAACATTGATCCCAGATGGATCAGTAGGGGACTAAAACATATCTTGGGCAAGAAGAGGAATTTGCGGACTCATCATAAGTAGAAAGGGTCACCCTTTGGACTAATACGTTCCTGTTAAAAGTGGGAAAAAGATAAAAAGGCTTAAGGCTATATGAAATAGGAAACTAAAATTTTAAATGATTCCAAGACAAACCAGAAAGTATTCTTTCAGGTGTAGAAGACCAAAGAATGAGACACTTATGCAGCATATGGAAATCTTTATTCAGGAAACGTTTCGCCACACAGTGGCTTCATCAGTCCAATACAAAGAGGAAGGCGTAAGGAGAGGAGGAGAATGAGGTAATCAGTCCCTCAACCTGGAGTCGATGTGTTCAGTCCATCAATCTTGTAGAATGTACAGCATAGGGCCGTAGACGTGGCTAATATACTGTAGTGAGGTGACGTGAAGCAGATGGAGGCGGGGTCATAGTGGTACCATCCACTAGTCGAAGTAGGTCTTCGTCCAAAGGTTGAACAAGTGTTGAAGAATTCTTTGTAACAAGATCCCATGATGCTGCAGTGTCCGACACTGTCGGACACTGCAGCATCATGGGATCTTGTTACAAAGAATTCTTCAACACTTGTTCAACCTTTGGACGAAGACCTACTTCGACTAGTGGATGGTACCACTATGACCCCGCCTCCATCTGCTTCACGTCACCTCACTACAGTATATAAGCCACGTCTACGGCCCTATGCTGTACATTCTACAAGATTGATGGACTGAACACATCGACTCCAGGTTGAGGGACTGATTACCTCATTCTCCTCCTCTCCTTACGCCTTCCTCTTTGTATTGGACTGATGAAGCCACTGTGTGGCGAAACGTTTCCTGAATAAAGATTTCCATATGCTGCATAAGTGTCTCAATCTTCAACTTGTCGGTTTTTCAAACCATTCATCACAAGACCAAAGAAATAAGTAAAGGACCCCAATAGAAATAAATCACTTTGACTTTTTTGGGTTATCCTAGGTTCTCAGTGCTGCTATGTATGATAATCTGTGTAACTGTATTTGTGTATACCTGAATAAACTTACTTAAGAAAAAGTAGGGTAGTAGGTTCGCCGGTCTTGTCCCGGTCCGGGTATTTTCCAGGTGGTTATTATTATTATAATAATGAGGGAGTGCTAAACCCGTAGGATTATACAACTTTCCAGGTGGTGACCTGGCGAAAAGGAGGAGGTGGAAGAGTTGATGTACAACGAGTAAGAAATATGCTCTATTTTTAACAACGCTTTTTCTGTTGGTTTTCGAAGAAGAAAACCCTAATGATAGCCCAGTAATTATTAAGACATGAAGTTAACAAATAATCACAGTCACCAGGGACATGGTTATCAAGCAAAATATATTTCTGGGCCTCTGAGTTATTTTCAATGGCACAGAGTGCAAGAAGGAACTTAGTGAGCCGCTAACCAGTCTGTTTAATATATCGCTACAAACAGGTGCTCGCGCGCGCGTGTGCATGCAGGCATGAAAGGGGAATGAGAGAATACTATCGTGATTTATCTGGATGTGGTGGGAAGGGGAGAGAGGTGGATAACATCATCGAGGAAGACTGATGTCGTGATGTCATTCTCAAAGTTTCTTTCATCTGCTTTATCAGATCTTGATTTATTACGGTTACTGTATCTTTCCTTCATTTCATTGTGTCATTTACTTAAGTTTCTCTTTATTTTTTCTAGATTGCTCTTCAATTTGTTCTCTTGCTAGTTCATTTGAATCTATATTTAGTATTTCCGAAATTTGTCTTTTTTTTACTGAAAATCTTAATAGAAAAAAATATCTTCCATTTGATGATGTTAGGTTTATTTTATTTGTAATATCTAATTGTCTGCAAAATGGATTCGTAGATTTCGTGGATCCTTATTTTTTTTTTTTTACAAATACTTAATTTTTAAGTAAGTTTCTTTTTCCATTAAACTCTGGTTTTAGCTTTTGTTGTATCTTCTGTTATTTGAGAAGTCAATTCAGTTATGTGAACCTCTAGTTTGTTCCCTCATTTCGCTTTCCCCTCACAACACCGTTCCCTACCGAGGTGTCTGTATGGACCTCCGAGAACTTTTAGGGAGACTTTCGACATTAATAATTTAACAGGGCTTTTAACTGCTCCTGGCTATTTTAATTCGGTGTGATAGTACTCGGTGCTGAATATTTATATTCGTTGCTTTTATTGTTAATGTTATCCTTGTTTTTCTTGGGTGTGTTGTATGTATTTATGGTTTTGAGTGTCGAGTGATCTACGTGAAGAAAGATCCGTCAGTGTCACATCTACAACTACTACCTTCACAACACTGGTAAGTTCGTGGGGTGTTGACGTTTCGGTCCCTCATGGACCATTATCAGGTCATAATGGTCTGCAGTTTCTTCTCCAAAGTGCGAGTTAGCTGTAAATTGTTTCGGCCACTGTATTGTGGGTTACTTTTGAATTGTTACGACCACGGTATTGTGGGTTAATTATATTTATTCCAGCTATGATATTGTGGGTTAATTGTATTATGAATTAATAAAGCTATGGTTTTGTGGAATAGTTATTAATTGTTCTAGCCATAGTATTGTGGGTTGTAAATTGTTACAGAAACGATAGTGTGGTTTGTGAATAATTCTAACCACGGTATTGTGAGTAGTAAATTGTTCCAGGAACAATAGTGTTGATATTGTCGGACAGTTGTGAATTCTCTTAGGCAGAGTATTGTAATTACTACTCTTATCTAGTCTCGAGTGCTACAATCACTGGAAGACTTTCATTATTAATACAAGCAATGCTGGTATAAACCTTGGTAATAAATACCGACAAGTTGGTTTAGAAAGACACGTAAGCAAACACTATGACATATTTATTAGAAAACGTTTCTAACATACAGAGGTAGAAAGACATTATATATATAGGCGGAGAGTGAGGTGTGACGCACGTGACCTGAGGAATGTCATAAGAACATAAGAATGGAGGAACACTGTAGAAGGCCTACTGGCCCATGCGAGGTAGGTCCTTATCAAAACAACCTCTACCTATGATGAGGACGGGTAGACGATGAAATCATGTGACTCCTGTGTTGTTGGGTTGGTGGTGCTTAAGTATCATGTATGCCAATGTTTTTGAAATTTCGTTGTTTCCAGTGTTGCGTTCTATAGTGTCGGTGACGGCGATTAGTGAGGCTTCTAGGCACCGTCGGCGTCTGAGGTCTGGTTCAGTGAGAACGAGTTGTGCCTCATTCCAGTTCATCAAATGCCCCGTGGAGTCTCTGTGGAGGACACAGGCGTACCTTACATCGTCTCTGTTAGAGGCATTTCGATGCTCATTCAGGCGGACTGCAAGATCTCTGCCTGTCTCGCCTACATATTTCTTGGGACAGAACCCACAGGGGATAGTGTAGACGCCTGCTGTAGAAGTTAGAGGTGTGGGGCTGCGTTTCGTAGTGAGGTCTTTGATAGAGGATGTGTTTATGGTGGAAACGTTGATGTTACTCATAGCAAGTGCCCGGCGAGTATTCGTGGCAACATCCCCACATGGGAGTACTATGAACTGCTTAGGGGGCTGTTCCATGCGCGGTTTGTTGAGGATAGCTTGTGCCTTGAGTCTGCAATCTCGGATGTAGAAAGATGGGAACTGAAGACGTGTAAAGGCTTGTGTTATGTAAGTGCATTCTTCTAGAAAACAAGGGCTGGAGATGCGAAGAGCTCTCAAGAAGAAGCCAATGAGGACTCCTCTCTTAGTGCGGGTGTCTTGGTGTGAATAAAAGTGTATAAGATCGTCCTTGTTGGTAGGTTTTCTATACACTTTGAAGAGAAGTTTGTCACTGTCGGGAGATCTGCACAGTAGAACGTCGAGGAAAGGAAGTTTGCCATCATTTTCGAGTTCAAGTGTAAACTTTATTGATGGTTCAACTGCATTGATCTTGTTGAGAAGGGCCTGGATATTGAGACGTCTCGGATAGAAAACCAATACATCATCAACGTATCTTAGCCAGGTAACGGTGTTGGGAATGAGGGTGCTGAATTTCTCTGTCTCCAGGTTTTCCATGAAGAGGTTGGCAAGCACAGCACTGAGCGGGCTGCCCATTGCCATCCCAAAGCATTGTTTGTAACAGTTGTCCTGATACTCGAAGAAGTTGAAATTAACACAAAGTTCCACTAGATTGATGAAATCTAGAAGAGGTAAAGGGAGGTCGTGGTTTTCAGTGAGCCTCTGTCTCAGAATGTTGATTGCAGCGTCAGTAGGAACGTTGGTAAAGAGGGCTGTGACATCGAAGGAAGCCATGCTTTTGTTTTTGACATTCAGGTTGGAAATTCGGGAGAGAAGGTCACCTGAGTGTTTGAGGTGGGCTTGACTGATGGTGCCCAGAAGCGCTGAAAGGTATTTGGCAAGGTGGCCGGCTAGTCTGTGTGGTGCACTCCCTATGCCCGAAGTGATAGGCCGTAGTGGGATGCCAGGTTCTACAGTGTTCCTCCATTCTTATGTTCTTATGTTCTTATGACATTCCTCAGGTCACGTGCGTCACACCCCACTCTCCGCCTATATATATAATGTCTTTCTACCTGTGTATGTTAGAAGCGATCAAGGTCCCAGGACCGAAACGTTTTCTAATAAATATGTCATAGTGTTTGCTTACGTGTCTTTCTAAACCAACAAGCAATGCTGTATAGCCCCTGTGGTTTAGCGCTTCTTTTTTATTATAATAACACAAGCAATATAAAACTATTTCACCTGTGGACACCACACAAACTGCTGACCTGATAAAACAATGTTGATAGTTTTCCACTTTAATGATGACTGTACTCCGCAGTGTCTGTAGCTGTGTCCCATACGTCTGTAGTTGTGTCCCATACGTCTGTAGTTGTGTCCTTTACGTCTGTAGCTGTGTCCCTTACGTCTGTACCTGTATCCCTTATGTCTGTAACTGTGTCATCACGCTATGATGACACAGTTACAGGCCATGATTGTTAGCAAGTCATCACGGAGGGTGTGACTTGCCAACAATCATAGCCTGGTGGGTTTAAGACACTTAAACTCTAGGACATAGAAAACGTTTTGGTCCTGCTACCGTCATGCAAGTGAGATGAGTATCATATTGTGACGCGAAAAAATGCAAGTGAGGAGTTGTACCTTATTTTAATTCATTTAATGGCCTGTGGAGGACATAGTCGTCCCTGTTGCAGGCACTTCAGTGTTCATTTAGGCTGACCGAAATATTTCTGCCTGTTTCTTTTTAAATTTCTTGAAGCAGTACCCACAGGATATAGTGGAGACGCCTGCTGTGGAAGTTAGAGGTGTGGACTCCGCTTCATAGTAATGCCTTTTATAGAGGATGTGTTCACAATGGAAACAAATACCTGGCGAGTATCTTGGCAGCATCACCACATGGGAGTACTATTAAGTGTTTCGAAGATTGTTCCATAGCTTGTAACTCGAGCCTGCACAAAGATTAAAAACGGAAATTGAAAACGTGTGATGCGAATTGCTCTCAAGAAGCAGCCATTAACGAGAACTCTTTTGCTGTAGGTGTCGTGGTGCTCTCTGCTCTGCTCTGCTCTGCTCTTGTATGAATTTCTGCCTCATAATCAAATACTGGTCTAATATCGCTGCTATTATTTTATTTTATATTGGTCGTTTATCCCCAAGTATTTGCTGCCTTTTTACCTTTTTATTGGTCGTTTGTCTTAAAGTTCGGCATATTCTATTAATACTGGAATTTTTCTAACAGCGTGTTCGTGTCTTCCATTCTCTAGGTCCTGAAAACACAGTCGCTCTTTCTGTTTGTGGCCACGAGTCTCTCTCTCTCTCTCTCTCTCTCTCTCTCTCTCTCTCTCTCTCTCTCTCTCTCTCTCTCTCTCTCTCTCTCTCTCTCTCTCTCTCTCTCTCTCTCTCTCTCTCTTTAAAATAATAATTATTTTATTTCTACAAGTACATATACAAGGTATACATTCCTAGCTGACATCAGTGACATACTACTGTATAGAAAGCCGCTTGTTATGCAGAGCATTTCGGGAAATTATGTCAGTTTTGTTTCAGGATGCGACCCACACCAGTCGACTAACACCCAGGTACCCATTTTACTGGTGGAGAACATAGACAACCGGTGTAAAGAAACACGCCCAATGTTTCTACCCTCGCTGGGAATTTAACCCGGACCCTCACCGTGTGAAGCGAGAACTTTAGCCACCGTGGTCACCAGGCCACGCTTAAAAGCTTTTTATGATTATGGAGAAGAGTTCCTATCTTGCATTTTATACGCTAAGGGCTCTTGACGCTACCATGGCTCATTCTGAAGTCTGGTTTTTCATTTTCTTTATTATCAAGTGCTTTTATAGACACTAAGTATATTTAGTTAGAAACATGCATATAGGAGTCAGGAGGCAGCTGGAGCTTCATGTGAACCACAACTGTTACTTGGTGAAAGTGACATATTCTTAAGGAAATGGGCGCCAGGTGTAAATGAAAGGGTTTTAAGAGGTCAATAGATGTAAGGATAAGAGTCGATAGATATAAGGGTAAGAATCGAGAAGTCATCCTCTCACTTTAATGGAAAATGTTGTATAATAAATATAGTGAAATAAAGAAATGATAAGGTAGACAAATGGGTCAGAGAAAAGAAAAGTTGATAAATTAGACACGTGTGCAACACTTGGGTATCTTTAATGAGGAAACGTTTCGCCACACAGTGGCGAATTCTTCACTTGCCTAACATTTAGGCATGACCTACTTCCACATTTGGATTCGTCAAGTGTGATACCTACGACTGCTGCACTTCTCGTGCCTACAGTATATAAGCCACTACTTCGCACATATGCTGTAATATTTTCAAGATTGATGTACTGATTACATCGACTCAAGGCTGAGGGACTGATTACTTCAAGCTCCCCATATTCTTCACCATTCTCCTTTGTATAGACTGATGAAGCTACTGTGTGGCGAAACGTTTCCTCAGTAAAGATACCCAAGTGTTCCACATGTGTCTAATTTATCAAACTGCAAGGTAAATACGATTGTTAACATCATGATTGTCTTTATTAAGACCATTAAAAAGAAAAAATAATTGTGCTTATTCCGAAGTGAAATAAAAACAATACATATTGGTCCATGATATGCGCGCGCACACACACACACACACACACACACACACACACACACACACACACACACACACACACACACACACACACACACACACACACACACACACACAAATCCTGTGTCACAAACCTTCTAGAGTTTTATGATAAAGAAACAGAAGTAAGACACGAGAGAGATTCTGGAGTTTTATGATAAAGAAACAGAAGTAAGACACGAGAGAGAGGGGTGGGTTGATTGCATCTTCTTGGACTACAAGAAGGCCTGTGACACAGTTCCTCACAAGAGATTAGTGCAGAAGCTAGAGGATCAGGCGCATATAACAGGAAGGGCACTGCAATGGATCAGAGAATACCTGACAGGGAGGCAACAACGAGTCATGGTTCGTAACGAGGTGTCAGAGTGGGCACCTGTGACGAGCGGGGTCCCCAGTGCTATTTTTGGTATATGTGAACGACATGATGGAAGGGTTAGACTCGGAAGTGTCCCTGTTCCCAGATGATATGAAGTTAATGAGGAGAATTAAATCTGATGAGGATCAGGTAGGACTTCAAAGAGACCTGGACGGACTGGACACCTGGTCCAGCAACTGGCTTCTCGAATTTAACCCCGCCAAATGCAAAGTCATAAAGATTGGGGAAGTGCACAGAAGACCGCAGACGGAGTATAGACTAGGTGACCAAAGACTGCAAACCTCGCTCAAGGAGAAAGATCTTGGGGTGAGTATAACACCGAGCATGTCTCCGGAAGAAATTCAATTCAATTCAAGTTTATTCTCTATAAGGGTTACAATGTGCGGTTTACAGGTTTTGGGTATTGTGTGGTTTACATGTTATAAAATACTAATTACAGAAGGGGCCACTAGGACACCTAGCATGGCTAGACATTTCGAGCAGACTTAGATTAATTCTTAACATTAAATCCTTAAAGATTATGGTATTAAGGCTAAGTGACTACATCATAATTTGTGAGTTTAGCAATGTGAATGCTTTTGTTTTGGCACAATACAAGGTGTCTATATTGGAGTATCATAGGCAAACTTATGACTAGTTAGGATTTATTATTTTAAGATTAAGATTAGTATTTCTGGGTTTATAGTCAGTGGGTGAGTGAGTGTAATTGTGAACCATCAGGTGGTTATCATGTAGTTAGTTGTCGGGGTGGATCAGGGAGATTAGATGTTTTCTAACTGTAGTTTTGAAAGTGATGAATGTGTCTGCAGTTCTAGAGTTTTCAGGTAGGGTGTTCCAGATTTTAGGTCCTTTGAAATACATTGAATTTTTGTAAAGATTTAGTCGAACACGGGGAATGTCACAGAGATGTTTGTGTCTGGTGTTATGCCTGTGGATCCTGTCACAACTATCAAGAAAGCGTTTTAGGTCAAGGTTAATGTTGGAATTTAAGGTCCTGTAGATATAGATTGCACAGTAGTAAGTGTGGATGTTCTGAACAGGGAGTAAGTTTAGATCTATGAAGAGTGGGGGGGGGGTGTTGCCAGGGATGGGATTTAGTGATTATTCTTATTGCGGCTTTTTGTTGGGTTATTATTGGCTTTAGGTGTGTTGCTGCAGTTGAACCCCAAGCACAGATAGCATAGGTGAGGTATGGATATATAAGTGAATGGTACAGTGTGAGAAGGGCAGTTTGCGGCACGTAGTATCGTATCTTGGAGAGGATTCCCACCGTTTTGGATACTTTTTTTGTCATGTGTTGGATATGGGTACTGAAATTTAGGTTGTTGTCGAGGTATAGGCCAAGGAATTTGCCCTCATTATGTCTGGCAATTAGAGTGTTGTCGATCTTAATGTTAAGTTGCGCAACACCTGCTCTGCTACCAAACATAATATAGCAGGTTTTGCCAGTGTTAAGTGTAAGTTTATTGGCTGTCATCCAGGTCGATATTTTGAGCAGCTCCTCGTTAACAATGGTGTTGAGGGTGGCAAGATTAGGGTGGGAGATGACATAAGTGGTGTCGTCAGCAAAGAGAATGGGTTTCAGGTGTTGGGATATGTTTGGAAGATCATTGATGTAAATGAGGAAGAGCGGGGGTCCAAGGACACTTCCCTGCGGAACTCCAGTATCAAGTGGCCGTATTGATGAGGCTGTGTCTTTAATGGTGACATACTGATACCTATTAGAAAGGTAGGATTTAAAATATGCAAGCGCATGGCCTCTTATACCATAGTGGTCAAGTTTGTGGAGTAGGATGCCGTGGTCTGCTTCTGCTGTGTGAAACGCTTTTCTTTGGTCAATAAAAATTCCTAGCGGATATTCCTTAATTTCCAGTGCTGTGTAAAGCAGGTCTAGCATTTTTATAATTGCATCATTAGTGCTTTTATTTTTCTTGAATCCAAATTGGCCCGGTGGCCTGGTGGCTAAAGCTCTCGCTTCACACACGGAGGGCCCGGGTTCGATTCCCGGCGGGTGGAAACATTTCGACACGTTTCCTTACACCTGTTGTCCTGTTCACCTAGCAGCAAATAGGTACCTGGGTGTTAGTCGACTGGTGTGGGTCGCATCCTGGGGGGCAAGATTAAGGACCCCAATGGAAATAAGTTAGACAGTCCTCGATGACGCACTGACTTTCTTGGGTTATCCTGGGTGGCTAACCCTCCGGGGTTAAAAATCCGAACGAAATCTTATCTTATCTTATTGGCAGGGGTTGAGTATGTTTTGTGACGTTATAAATGAATATAGTCTCCTGTGCACGAGTTTCTCGAAGATTTTGGATAGCAATGGTAAGTTTGATATTGGTCAATAGTTGTTTACGTCTGTAGGGTCACCACCTTTATGTATTGGTGTAACATCACCCAGATAACTGCTGCAGCATATGGGCTCCTGGCAAACCTGAGAACAGCGTTCCGATACCTTAGTAAGGAATCGTTCAAGACACTGTACACCGTGTACGTCAGGCCCATACTGGAGTATGCAGCACCTGTTTGGAGCCCGCACTTGATCAAGCACGTCAAGAAATTAGAGAAAGTGCAAAGGTTTGTGACAAGGTTAGTTCCAGAGTTAAGGGGAATGTCCTATGAAGAAAGATTAAGGGAAATCGGCCTGACGACACTGGAGGACAGGAGGGTCAGGGGAGACATGATAACGACATATAAAATACTGCGCGGCATAGACAGGGTGGACAAAGACAGGATGTTCCAGGGAGGGGACACAGAAACAAGATGTCACAATTGGAAGTTGAAGACTCGGATGAGTCAAAGGGATGTTAGGAAGTATTTCTTCAGTCATAGAGTTGTCATGCAGTGGAATAGCCTAGAAAGTGATGTAGTGGAGGCAGGAACCATACATAGTTTTAAAACGAGGTTTGATAAAGCTCATGGAGCAGGGAGAGAGAGGATCCAGTAGCAACCAGTGAAGAGGCGGGGCCAGGAGCTAAGACTCGACCCCAGCAACCACAAATAGATGAGTACAAATAGGCGAGTACACAGAGACACAGACGCATACAGACGCGCACACACAGACACACACACACAGACACACACACATGCTAGGCATTTATTGAAGCAAATTCTTGGTGTCTTTGGGAAAAAATTGGACATTATTATTATTTATTACAATAAAAAAGAAGCGCTAAACTTACAAGAGTCATATAGCAAAATATTGGACATATATATGGATGGTTTTAATAAGGACCTGCCTTGTATGGGCCAGTAGGTCTGCTGCAGTGTTCCTCCATTCTCATAAGAACATAAGAAAGAAGGAACATTGCAGCAGGCCTACTGGCCCATGCGAGGCAGGTCCAAGTCTCTTACGGCTTATACCAGTGCCCTAACCTAGTTAGGTCAGGTCACATTCACTTAAGGAGCACGGCATCTGACCTAGTAGCACAAGCTAGCCAGGTCCAATTTACACTCACACCCACTCGTGTATTTATCCAACTTATTTTAAAATTACACGTTTTAGCCTCTATAACTGTACTCGGGAGTTTGTTCCACTCATCCACAACACTATTATCAAACCAGTGGTTTCCTATATCCTTCCTGAATCTGAATTTTTCCAACTTAAAACCATTGCTGAGAGCCCTGTTTTGGCTAGATATGTTTAGTACGTTATTTACATCCCCTTTGCTGTATAGCCCTTGTGGTTTAGCGCTTCTTTTTTATTATAATAATAATACATCCCCTTTATTCCTGTTTTCCATTTATGCACCTCAATCATATCCCCCCCTAATTCTACGCCTTTCTAGAGAGTGCAGATTCAGGGCTTTCAGTCTATCCTAATAGGGAAAGATTTCTTATACATGGGATCAACTTTGTCATCCTCCTTTGTACGTTTTCCAGAGCATTTATATCCATTCTGTAATACGGTGACCAAAACTGTGCAGCATAATCTAGAGGCCTAACCAAGGATATATAGAGTTGAAGAACACCCTGAGGACTCATATTATTTATGCTTCTTGATATAAAACCAAGGATTCTGTTTGCTTTATTGCGAACATTTATGCACTGTTGTCTTGATTTTAGATTACTGCTAACCAGAACTCCCAAATCCTTTTCGCAATCAGTAATATTAAGATCTACATTATTTAGTTTATATGTGGCATGGTTATTTTCCTGTCCAATGTTGAGAATTTTGCATTTATCTATATTAAACTGCATCTGCCACTTCTCCGAGCACTGCATCAGTGCTCTAATATCCTCGTCAGAATGAATTCGACGGCCTATTTTGGTGTCATCGGCAAACTTGCTTATGTCGTAATTTATTCTCTTTTGTATGTCGTTTATGTAGATCGTGAACAACAAGGGGCCCAACACTGACCCCTGTGGAACACCGCTCGTGACGCTTCCCCACTCTGATTTCTCCCCATTTATGCAAACTCTCTGCTGCCTGTTTGTCAACCATGCCTCTATCCAGGAAAAAATTTCTCCTATTCCGTGTGCCTTAATTTTCCTCAATAATCTCTATTGTGGGACTCTGTCAAAAGCCTTACTGTAGTCCATATACACAATATCATATTCATTACCATGATCTACCTCCTGAATTACCTTAGTGAATAAAGTTAATAAATTCATAAGGCATGAACGCCGTTTTGTAAAACCATGCTGAGATTCATTGATCAATTTATGCTTTTCAAGATGGCTACGAATTGCCTCGGCAATTATTGATTCCATAAATTTTCCCACTATGGAGGTTAGGCTTATTGGTCTATAGTTCGAAGCTAAGGATCTGTCACCTGCTTTAAAAATAGGTATCACATTTGACATTTTCAACTTATCTGGCACTATGCCAGTTTGTAGTGATATGTTGAAAAGATTAGCCAAAGGTTTGTTAAGCTCCTCTTTACATTCCTTTAGAAAACTTTGCGTACAGTTCATCAGGGCCTGGGGATTTGTTAGGTTTTAACTTATTTATTTGTCTAATCGTGCATAGTTTATTATCGTCCTGTTCTACATAATTTATTATTTCTGAAATATCGCTAGTATCTTCCTGCGTAAACACTGAGAGGAAGTGTTCAAAATTCTACACATTTCCTTATCACTGTCGGTGAGCTGACCTGAGTGATTTTTGAGTGGGCCTATCTTGTCCCTAATCTTACTTTTGTATACCTGAAAGAATCATTTTGGGTTAGTCTTTGATTCTCTTGGAAATTTAACCTCATAATCTCTTTTTGCTTTTCTTATTCCATTTTTTTTTATTTCTCTGTAACTGAATATATTGATTTTTTAACTGCCCCTTTCCCTTTTGATTCACCTATATATGCCTCTCTTTTGACCAGTGAGATGTTTCAATCTAATGTTCATTTATTTAGGATCATTTTTGTTTATCTGATTTCCCTATTTGGAACATAAGTTGTCTGAGCAGCTAGAACTATGCTCTGGAAAACGTCATATTGGCATCCATCACCACCTATCTGACCCATAGTCAGGTCATTCCAGTTCAGCCCACCCAGGTAATTTCTCAGTCCTTTGAAATCAGCCAAGCAGAAGTCAGGGACAGAGACTTATTGCCATTATTAGGGTAATTCCATGATATATTAAAACCGAGTGATTTGTGATCGCTTTCCCCAAGCTCACCATTAACCTCAAGACTATTAATTAGCGATTCCCTGCTGGCAAGAACCAAGTCAAACAGGTTATTTCCTCTAGTTGGTTCTGTCACAAACTGTTTTAAAAAACAATCCAAAATCGTATCAAGAAAGTCACTTGACTAAATTTCCTGTCAAATTGCTCCAGTCAATTTGTCTAAAGTTAAAATCTCCCCTTAGCACAAAATTTTCGTATGTAGATGCCTTACGAATTTCGTCCCATAGAAGTTTACTGTACTCCGTATCAAGGTTTGGGGGCCTGAAAATCACACCCAGGATTAGCTTTTCACGGCCCTCGAGAAGCTGCAACCAAACAGATTAAGTGACTGATGCTTCTAATTTTATATCTTGTCTAACACAACAATTTAAATTATCTCTGACATACATCACTACTCCACCACCCTTCCTGTTGACCCTATCAGTGTAGAATAATTTATAGCCTTTTATGTGACATTCAGAAGGCATTTCTCTATCTTTCAGATTGAGCCAAGTCTCTGTTATAGCAATAATATCTGTGCTTCCTGCACTTGCAATTAATCTTAGCTTATCTGTCTTGTTTCTTACACTCCTGCTATTAGTATAGTAAACCTTAAGGGAGCTAGTCTCTCGCTGCCCTCCGCTGTCTCCCTTTGTTTGCTGACATGATCGATTGTCCTTATTTGTAACTTTATGATAAATGTCTTTTATACATTTACTGTTTCCCAGACACACTCATACCTCAGTCTTCTACCAGTTTAAAATCCTAGGCATGTTAGTAATGGCCCTCTCAATCGAGTTGGCGAGTCACTCACAACTACTGAAGAAAAAAGCACTGCAGTAGAACTACTAGCCCAAGCTGGCCAGGTACAACTCAAACCCCAACCCACATTCAATCATGTAGAGAGAGGACTGACCTTAGGCAAAGTCCACTAGTAAAATAAAACCAGAAGTGGAAGACAAACACATAGTGAGTCACCGCAGTGAGCTAGAGACTGGGATAATAGACGCCCCTGACATACACTCCCAGTGAGCTAGAGAAGGAATAATAGACGTCCCTGACATACACTCCCAGTGAGCTAGAGAAAGGGATAATAGACGCTCCTGACATACACTCCCAGTGAGCTAGAGACCGGGATAATAGACGTCCCTGACATACACGCCCAGTGAGCTAGAGACCGGGATAATATACGTCCCTGACATACACCTCCCTGACATACACGTTCCTACAATAAGACTAGGAAGTAATAAAAGGCCAAAGCCGCGCTCATTCATCCTGATATATATAGCAATGTAATGAATGCGAGCTCTTTCCTCTCACTGACTTGATTTTATCGAATATCTGTTTATTGTGAGATGCTCCAAATGAAAGTCAGTCGTGGATGCAGTAATGACACTGGGAAAAACGTATAGCCGAAATGACGCCGCTGATGTCTGCCCATCTTGTGGTATACCATTTACCTTCAGGCTTTGCACAAGGTGAGTAATTTAGACGACATCGGCCTTATATATATATATAAAACAACCATGTTACCTTTTATTAGCGTTGAAAATTTTTATTATTATTATTATTATTATTATTATTATTATTATTATTATTATTATTATTATTATTATAAAGCAATAAACGAGTGAAGGCTCCTGATAAGTCATCTGTCTGGACCCCAAGATGCTTTGATACTCGGAAGAAGCTCTTGATCCAAGAAATTGGACTTAATCTTCCTTGGAGCGAATCTGATTGCCTTCCATTCATCCAGGCGCTACAAAATATAACTTTTTATCTAGGAGCCAAATTGTTTTTTTAAAGTTAACTTTGATGTGCTGATCGTGAATCTAACTTTTAGTCTCTTTCACATAAGTTTTTTTTTTTTTTAATCTTATGATCAATATTTTGGCTACTTAATTTCAAAAAATCGCACGATGTATGTTATCTAACAATCATAGATATTATGAATAGATATGAAGTGTGGTGCATGCAGTGGCAAAAACTAGTCTCCCTTAGAGTAAATTTATTCCCATATAGTCATACTGATATATGTACATCAGTTTTCAGGCTTTATCCCTTGTGTTCGGTCTGGCTCTCCCACACCAGTGTCCAGCAGTAGTCCACCATCAAGCTGATCGTCAGGTTTCTCTTGGTGAAATCGTTCTCCGTGTTCACTAAGGTCACAGAGGTTTGTCGGGGAAAATTCAAGGTGAGAATGGAGGCAATGAATCTTGAGTAACATCCGACACCCTAGTAGATAATATGCTGTCAATAGTTCTTCTACAGTAGTTCTGTAATCATCACTGTGATGACTGCTCAAGAAATCTGCACACGTGTTCTTGAATGCCACCCAGGCTCTCAGCTCAGCATCCTGGAGAGTTTCGTCAAAATGAGGATCATTTAGTGACTTCCAAATTTATGGTTCGATGAAGATACCTTCCCTCAGTTTGGAGTCATTAACTTTGGGAAACCTCTCCTTCAGAGAGACAAACCCTTTATCCTCTTTGTCCGAAACTATGATGAAGTTTTTAATGAGGCCTAACTTGATACGTAAAGGCGGAAGGAATATGATCTTTGGATTGACTAATGGTTTGTGTTGAACGTTCTTCACGCCTGCCTCATACGACTCTCGAGTTGGCCACGTACGTTTAATGTAGTTCTTTGTCTCTCCACTGTCCCACAGGCACAGGGAACAGCAGAACTTGTAAACCCCTCTTGCAGTCCCAGTAGCAAGCCTATTACTTTTAGAGCACAGATTTTCCACCCAAACTTCTCAAATTCTATCAGTGAGACCTGGTCACAGACCGGGCCGCGGGGGCGTTGACCCCCGGAACTCTCTCCAGGTAAACAAGATTTGTATTGTTACTTATGCTTCTTTCAAGTCTCAAGCGAGAGCTAAAGGCTGACTTGCTAGGATATTGCCATTGTGAAGTGAACCTGACTTCAGACGTGATTTGCTGGAATTAATAAATAAATGCCACATTGCAGAATCATGATGTTTCTCAAAGCATCGAAAAGTCCGTTAACATCACATAAATGACACATTGATTCTTCGAAGTTCAAGTAAGTTTCTAAGCACTTTTCTGTCGCTTTCTGAAAAAAACTGCTCCTTGTGTTTGGTTGCAATAAATTCTACTGGCACAATCTTTGCAATAAGCTCTGACCGTTCACTGGATAAATTAAGACCACGCAGAAGATCGTTAAGGTCACTTTAAATCACTAGATGTGGTTCCTGGTTGTTGACTTCAGATAGTTCAAACTTGTAATCTGAGAAGCTTCTTCATAATCCAAGAGAATACATCTTTACAGGATGGTGGTACTGGATCAGGGAAACCCTCAAATTGTTCCACAGGTCTGCAGAAAGAAGGTCCAGTGTTTTTTATGAAAATCTTGATGCTGTTGTGATACAGAAATAATTTGTGGAGTGATTCTTTGGTTCCCCCCCAGGACTGCAAGTAGTATGCATGACTTGCTACCAGCATACCACTCATTGCAACAAGTCACACAACAACTATAAGGTGCCCACAGCTTGCCCTGGTGTCCGACCTCCACTCCAAAGTACTGACAATAGGCTTTTTTTTTACAATAGGCGTGATGTTTTGTGTCTGCTTTGTCGGAGTAATACTGCCACATATATAACTAAAACATTACTATCGTTTAAGCAACCACTAGGCATTGTAGCCTTGTAGTTTGACAGTTCCAAGTATCACTTACCCTGAAAAAGAGAAAATTTACAATCAGTGATAAAGCTAAAGTATCAAAATCCACGAAAATCAAACAGAAACATAAATCATCTTCCAGTTGACAATAATATTGTTCCAGACTATGAGCAAAAAACTTCTCTTGGCTGAGGACTGACCACTTCAAAACTACGTCTTCAAGGACGATGGACTGATTACATCGTCTTCACATTTCTGCTTCTTTATGTATCATTTATAAAACCTTATTTTGAAGTCGGAAATTGTTGGTTGGTAGTCCATTTTAGACAGTGGGTAAAATTCGGAGAACATTTTTGACCTGGCATAGATTTCTGTTGCTAACTTGTCTGGCGAGATCACACGGACGGGTCTGAAAAAAATAAGAAATGCATATTAGCAATGTTGTGCTAAATAACTGTTTTATAACGCTTCATCAGTGTTACGATTGCTGTCAAAGGCAACTTTATGTCCATACTGTTCTGTCATTTTACATTTGTGCTTGACATCCCCTCTTATACACACATACCAACCTACATACATTGATACCTACCTGCCTCTGTACATACACCTATTTATGTATATACATAAATGCATGCTTTCCTACTTTTACACACACACACACAGAATACACACACATGCAGAAGCCAGGATACGGGCTCCAGAAGCCGAAGTAAAAATGCTGAAGCGAGCTATAGGGGCAACAGCCAGAGGGGCCATGGCATCTGGAGCAGGTACCCCAGTATTAAAAGAGGGTTCCTAACAGGTCATCAGGAAAGGTCGAGGAACGAAAAGGGCATGCTGTTGGGCACAGGGACAGCAGTATGTGATGGGGGAGCAGGCGTATGTGAGGGGGAGGGGGTGCAGGCAGAGACAGACTCCATGCAAAGGCACAACCAGGCCACCAGGAGTTACAGGAACTAATAAAGGAGGCAATTGCAGTGTATAAACGGGGCCCAGAGACGCGGAGGGAGAAGCAACGGGAGGAGGAGAAGGAGAGGTCTGTCTTCATCCACGGGCTTCAGGAGAGTGAAGGGAAGACATATGATGAAAGACGGCAGAAAGAAAAAAAAAGACTGAAAATATCATCAAACAGGAGAGGAGGATATGTTTGAGCTAATAAATTTTCAGAGAATACAGGGGTACTTGAAGGATAGAAATCGGCCAAACTGATTTTCAAGACAAACGGTGGGTGTGGAACATGATCCTGCAGGAGAAACCACGGCTAAAGGAATCAGCAACATACCAGTGGGTGTTTCTAGACCGCGACAGAATGACAACAGCTGAGAGATAGGATACAGAGATGAAAGAGGCAAGAAAGAGAGAGAAGGCTAGAGTCAGATGTGAACAACCAGCGTCAATATGGGATCGTCAGTATAGCTTCAGGAAAGGTTACTCTGCTGCTGATCTGTTGTTAAACCTCTCCACGAAGTGGCACCAGTCACTGGATGAATCCAAAGTCAGCTGTTTGGTAGCACTGGACATTGCTGGTGCTTTCGACCGGGTGTGGCACCAGGGCCTCTTGGCAAAACTTCAAGCACTGGGAATTGCAGGCTCTACGCTATGTCTCCTCAGTGATTACCTTCATGGTAGATCTCTAAGTGTTGTTCTCAATGGAACGGAATCAGCAAGACATCCTATTGGGGCAAGTGTTCCACAAGGAAGCGTGCTAGGACCATTGTTATGGAATGTCTACTTCAACGGCCTTCTTCATCTCATCCCAGAATCCCATGCATATGCAGACGACTGTACACTGACATTCACTTATCCAAGAGAAGAATGCCAGCTGCTCTAAGCTACATCAATCACCAGCTAAGAGCTATATCAGCTTGGGGAAATAGATGGCAAGTAACATTTGCACCTGAGAAAATGCAAATGATGATAGTCTCTAGGCACCATGATGGTAATGCTGGTGCAGCAGTAAGGATGAATGGGAGGGTGTTGGCACCTGGGGAAGAAGTTGATATCCTTGGGGTGAAATTTGACTCCAAACTAACTATGAAGAACCATGTTGTAAATCTTGCAAACAAGGCAGCCAGGAAGCTTACAGCACTTCGCCGTATCTCGCATCTGCTTGACAGTAGGGGTTACAAGATTCTGTACGAGGTACAAGTACGCTCACACCTTGAGTATGCTCCACTTTCTTGGTTTGCCTCCCCCCCCCCTTCTCATCTGCGACTGCTTGACAGAGTAGAGAACAGAGTAAGACGTCTCATCTCTCGCCTGGACCCATCCTAGATAGACCTGTCATTTCAGCAGAGCCTTCAACACAGGAGGGATGTGGGTGGCCTTACTGTTATGTACAAGGCCAATATTGTCAAAGTACCACACTTGGATCCATTTCGAGGACAGCGTGAAACAAACTTTTATGCCACAAGACGGGCAGAAAGCAGCAACTTCACTCTGGCTGTACCCTTCTCCAGAACATCACTCCATCTGAGATTATATATACCCAGGATGACTCGAGTATGGAACACATTCGTACAGCATAATGATGTCAACGAGATAGTCAGTTGATCAAATGAAAATGCTGGCCCAAAGATGGCTCCAACTTCATCCTGTTCCCTACTTGTATGTCTCATAACAATAAAAATGCTTTCAAATGAGCTGATGTAGGTAACAGCTCTTAGCTTGTCAATAAAGTTAGGAATCCTTAACCCGTAAATAGCTTGTCAATAAAGCTAGGGATCCTTAACCTAACCTTGTCAAACCCTGTGTAAAAAAAAAAAAAAAAAAAAAAAAAAAAACAGAATCGAGTGGAGCAGAGTGCACAAATACCTACAGAACCACCCTCAGAACCCCGCAGTCATACACAGCTCGCACTCACAACCCCCATCCCACAATACGCAGTTGAATCCCATACCACTTTGCCAGGACATCCCCCCCCCCCAATACGGTGCTGGAGAGGAAGCTGAAGGTATGGTACACCAACGCTGATGGTATGACGAAAAAAGTGAGAGGAGTGGCACAAAAAAATCAGAGGTGTCACTTTACATCATAGACCTCACAGAATCCAAGCTTTCAGGAATGATAACAGATGCCATCTTTCCAACTGGATATCAGATCCTGAGGAAAGACAGAGGGGGTGGAGGAGTGGCACTGCTCATCAACAACGAATGGGATCTTGAGGAGTTAGAGAGAGGGGTACAGAGGAGAAGCAAGGGACTACATAATAGGAGCACTTCAGACCGGAGGTCCCAAGGTGGTGATTACAGTGATGTATAACCCATCACAGAATAGCAGGAGGTCAAGACAAGAATATGATAAGAGTAACAGAGAGATGGTTGATACACTGGCTGAAGTTGCCAGAAGGGCCCATGTAGGCAGGGCAGAGCTACTGGTTGTGGGTGACTTCAATCACAAAGAAATCGACTGGGAAAACCTGGAGCCACATGGCTGCCCAGAAACGTCGAGGGCTAAGATATTGGAGGTGGTACTGGAAAACCTCAGCATCAACACGTTAGGGACATAATCAGAGAAAGGGGAGAGGATGAACCAGCAAGACTGGACGTAGTAGTCACCTCGAGCAGTGCATATATTTCGGACATCACATATGAAAGGCCTCAAGAGTTGTCAGAAGTGGAACAGTCTGGAAAGTGAGGTAATGGTGGCAGGTACCATACATAGCTTTAAGAAGAGGTATGATTAAGCTGAGGGAGCAGGGAGAGTGGACCTAGTGGCGACCAATGAAGAGGCAGAGCCAGGAGCTATGAATCGAGCCTTGCAACCACAATTAGGTGAGTACATACACCCAACCTACCTACCTACACCTACTTACCTATCTATGTGCACCGTATGTTACTTTAAGGCGTTACTAATAATCTCAGACATGATCTAGTCATTGTTGGTCAAACATTTACGTGTGAATTTGGTGTATTGTAATTGTAACAAATTTTAATATTCATTTTCTGAATATTTTTATTTTATTTTATTTTTTGTTAGTACTTGTAGTAACTTTGGGGTCGTAATTTCATGTCGCTAATGAGTCATTGTGTCAGAAAAGTGGCAGTAGGTGATCATTGAACCTTACCAAGCTTCGACTTCATTACTGAAGTTACCACGGTCTTGACTGAATAGTGCAAGGACCACATTTGCCTTCTACAGGTTCGATACCCTGCATTCCCTCATGCCAATGATTATATATATATAATCAATAACAACACTGCGCTAGCCAAGGATCCGAACCCATGTTGTACTGGCCTGCCTCATGGTAAGCGAGAACCACATGACGCTTTAAACCACAGGACCACTCAACTCTACAAAAATGGTGCAGCCAGCAGAGCTAGCTGTTTCGCCGCCATTCGAGGGCATACGGAGATGTGGGAGCTTCTAAGCTAATTTCATTCTCATCCCTGTCAGGTGTACTAGCCTCACGAGCAGCATATATATATTATTGTAACCACGGACGAGTCGAGTGGTATTGATCAATAACAACACTGCGCTAGCCAAGGATTCGAGCCTATATATATATATATATATATATATATATATATATATATATATATATATATAATGAGAGAGAGAGAGCGCGCCCCAACGCCCGCCCGCCCTCCTCGAACCGATAATGTCTGGCGACAGTCTAAAACATACCCTACCAGGCCAACCTGCCTAACTACATTCCCTGCAAATCTGCTACCTGCTGTTGCTGTGGCAATTATCGATGCTACCTACCGTGGTCCATTTAAGTTTTCACAGTCAGCAACTCACAGCGATCAAACTAGGTGGTGTTACTAACTCTTGCACCCTTGTGTTATCTAGCAGCTATTTTGCGTTAATGGCTTTATGCTTGGAAACCAGACACCTGTTGATGGCCACATCCTGAATGCACCGGGCGTTAGGAAACAGCTGGTTTTCCTGCTGGCTAACAAACGTTATGTGGCATTGTATTGTAGTGGACAAAGGGGTCAGGTGTCTGGTTCCCTGCTTTCGTGAAGAACCAAGTTATATAAATATAAGTTTTATATATATATATATATATATATATATATATATATATATATATATATATATATATATATATATATATATATATATATATATATATATATATATATATATATATTATTAGTCACAGCATTATGCTGGGTGAATGCCCCGGCATAATGCCATGACAAAAATCAAAGGCCTACCGTACAGGGGGGGGTCTTTTTCGTCAGTGCATTATGCCGGGTAGCCGTCGTTAGCATGACGTCACGGGCTGCCGCCACACTCCACAGTGACTCCTCAGTGCTGCCATGGTGAAAGGAAGTATTGCACTTCTTTCTCTCATCCGCCCCATCTTTTGTCCGGTGTTCCCTTAGGTTTTGGAGCTATACATGTTTGATTATAAGTAAAAGGAAGTCTTTAACACCTGAAACTATAGCTCAAATCATAGGGCTTCACAAAGCTGGGCACCAGACGAAAGAAACAGTGGAGAATGTTGGTGTGTGTGAGCGTTCAGTAAGGAACCGAGTACAGCGTATCAAGGCTGGTGGCGATTTCGTCTGCCAAACCTCGGCCTGTTGCCTCGAAGAAGACATCTGTTCGTGGTATAAACCTTGGTAATAAATACCGACAAGTTGGTTTAGAAAGACACGTAAGCAAACACTATCACATGATTTCATCGTCTACTGGTCCTCATCATAGGCAGAGGTTGTTTTGATAAGGACCTGCCTCGCATGGGCCAGTAGGCCTTCTACAGTGTTCCTCCATTCTTATGTTCTTATGACATTCCTCAGGTCACGTGCGTCACATCTCACTCTCCGCCTATATATAATGTCTTTCTACCTCTGTATGTTAGAAGTGATCAAGGTCCCAGGACCGAAACGTTTTCTAATAAATATGTTATAGTGTTTGCTTACGTGTCTTTCTAAACCAACATCTGTTCGTACCTTAACTGTGTTAAAGAAGCAGTTAGAGAATACACTTAGAATAACTGCTAGAGAATTGAAAGAAAAGAACCCATATCTTCTCTCAGAGGTGTCTGTAAGAACGGTTAACAGATGTGTGTCAGAACTGAGCTACAGTAGTCATCGCCAGGTTAAGAAACCGATCCTCTCCAAGCCAAAGAAAAAACGTAGGCTGGATTTTGCAAAGAAATCTCTTCACTGGAATCCTCAACAATGGTCTGAAGTACTTTGGAGTGTTGAAGCAACCTTCCCTGTCACCTGTAACCGTGGGGGACATGTGTACCGGCCCATATGTAGTGACCCACTAGACCCACGCTACACCTGTGGGACCACCAAACACCCAGACTCGTTCATGGTTTGGGGGTGTTTCAGTGCTCAGAGTGTTGGTAAACTCATTGTGCTTCCCAGAAAACAGTATATGAACCAGTATAATTACCTGGAGTTATTGTGTAACAATTTACCCGAGGCATTTTACAAGTTTGGGGCTACGGTTTTTATGCAGGACAGTGCACCGTGTCATACCGCAAATCTGTAGTTCATTGACTGTGAAGTGACGTTCTTTAATTACTGGCCAGGCAATTCTTCAGACCTAAGCCCTATTGAGAAACTCTGGTCACTAGTGAAATGAAGTCTACTGGGCAAGGATATCAGTTCCATCCCGCGGCTGGAGGCTAACCTACACGAGGCATGGAATAATATACCTCCCAAACCCTCAAGAATTTGTGTGAGGGTCTTCCTACACGGCTGAGGGCGTGATTAAGCGTAAAGGACGCAATACCAAGTGTGTGCGTGTGTGTGTGTATATATATATATATATATATATATATATATATATATATATATATATATATATATATATATATATATATATATATATATATATATATATATATATGCAGTGCTAGTGACGGCATTATGCTGTCTCCCTGCCCCACACACGTACCAAAACACAAACACATACCATGAAAACATATATTTTCATGGTATGTGTTTGTGTTTTGGTACGTGTGTGGGGGAGGGGGGCAGCATGATGCCGTGACTAGCATTGTGTATATATAATGTTACTGAAAGCAGTGAAGTGTTTTTACGAGGATAGTGAGGCTCAGGTCAGAGTATGTAGGAGAGAGGGAAATTTTCCCCAGTAAAAGTAGGCCTTAGATGTCACCGTGGTTGTTCAATATATTTATAGATGGGGTTGTGAGAGAAGTGAATGTACGGGTCTTGGCAAGAGGTGTGGGGTTGAAAGATAATCTAACACAAAGTGGGAGTTGTCACAGTTGCTCTTTGCTGATGACACTGCTTTTCGGAGATTCTGAAGAGAAGTTGCAGAGGTTAGTGGATGAGTTTGGTAGGGTATATAAAAGAAGAAAATTAAAAGTGAATATAAGAAAGAGTAAAGTGATGAGGATAAAAAGATTAGGTGATGAAAGATTGGATATTAGATTGGAGGGAGTGAGTATGGAGGAGGTGAATGTATTCAGATATTTGGGAGTGGACGTGTCAGCAGATCGGTCTATGAAGGATGAGATGAATCATAGAATTGATGAGGAGAAAAAGGCGAGTGGTGCACTTAGGAGTCTGTGGAGACAACTTTGTCCATGGATGCAAAGAGGGGAATGTATAAGAGTATAGTTATACCAACACTCTTATATAGGTGTGAAGCATGGGTGGTGAATGTTGCGACAAGGAGAAAACTAGAGGCAGTGGAGATGTCATATCTGAGGATAATGTGTGGCGTGAATGTAATGCAGAGAATTCATAGTTGGGAAATTAGGAGGAGGTGCGGGATTACCAAAACTATTATCCAGATAGCTGAGGAGGGGTTGAGATGGTTCGGGCCTGTAGAGAGGGTGGAACAAAATAAAATGACTTCGAGAGTGTATAATCTGTAGTGGAGGGTAGGCGGGGTAGGGTTCGGCCTAGGAAAAGTTGGAGGGAGGGGGTAAAGGAGGTTTTGGACTTCTAGTAAGCATGCGTGAGCGTATTTAACGAGAGTGAATGGAGACAAATGGTTTTTAATACTTGATGTACTGTTGGAGTGTGAGCAAAGTAACATGAAGGGATTCAAGGAAACCGGCAGGCCGGACTTGAGTCCTGCAGATGGGAAGTACAGTGTCTGCACTCTGAAGGGTGTTAATGTTGCAGTTTTATAACCGTAGTGTAAGCGCGCCTCTGGCAAGACAGTGAGGGAGTGAATGATGAAAGTTTTTCTTTTTTGGGCCACCCTGCCTTGGTGGGAATCGGCCGATGTGTTAAAAAAAATAATATATATATATGTGTGTGTGTGTGTGTGTGTGTGTGTGTGTATGTATGTGTGTGCAAGGAATTCGCAAGATCAGGCGAAATATACACAAACACTGATCTCTGGCTGAAGAAGACTCGAACCTACAAACCTTGGAACAAGGTACGCAGTGCTATACCAATCTACCCACACTGGACAATACCTTGGCGTGCAGCTTGCGCTACACCTTGATCCAAGGCAGCCAGCTTTCAGGGAGAAGGCTTACAGCTTTTCATCTCATCCCTTGCATGCATCAGCCTTACTAGAGATTTTAACAATGCAAGGAATTCGCAAGAGCAGGTAGATTAGTATAGCACTGCGTACCTTGTTCCACGGTTCGTAGGTTCGAGTCTCCTTCAGCCAGAGATCTGTGTTTATATATATATATATATATATATATATATATATATATATATATATATATATATATATATATATATATATATATATATATATATATATATGCAATAAGATCACAGTAAACAGGTGATTTCAGAATATGCAAAACAACCACTCTGAAAGAACAGAGAAATTCCAAGCGCTTTCGTGACTACTCACATTATTAAGGAACTATGAAAGTAAAGCATCCAAGGAAGCTATGTAAGGGGTCTGGCCAGCACCTCAACGGTGTTTAACCGTTGTGGGATCTGATAGTGAGGTGCTGGTCAGACCCCTTATATAGCTTCCTTGGATGCTTTACTTTCATAGTTCCTTGATAATGTGAGTAGTCACGAAAGCGCTTGGAATTTCTCTGTTCTTTCAGAGTGGTTGTTTTGGGTATATATACATATATATATATATATATATATATATATATATATATATATATATATATATATATATATATATATATATATATATATATATATATATATATATATATAACCTTTATTATAATGTGAAAATACGTTAACTTACGCATGGACGCTGTTGAGATTGCCTCCCGCCTGTGATGTGTTCCCCAGCAACCAGAATTGTTCCCAGGAGAGCAGCAGCAGCAGCAGCTTCTTGCTCCTCACACCAGCTAAAGTGTTCCTCCTCCCGCCTCCCTTCTCTGTTCTTTCGCTCATCTCTTCATCTCGGTCCTTCCCACTCTTAACTCTCCTCTCCAATCATCTCCACTTCCTGAACCCCCTTCTTTCATATCCATCCCTTCATCCGACCTGGTCTACTGCATGCCATAATGTCATTCCTAGGTTGTGATGATTCACTGTCACGCAGCACACACACAAATACATTCACTCACATTCTCTCCCTCCCTCTCTCTCTCTCTCTCTCTCTCTCTCTCTCTCTCTCTCTCTCTCTCTCTCTCTCTCTCTCTCTCTCTCTCTCTCTCTCTCTCTCTCTCTCTCTCTTTCACCCTCCCTCCATTCACGAGTCAGATACTCTTCCATACCCAGCCTCAGCTAAACATGTGGCAAGATGAATACCAAAAATGTTTGTACGATAACTATAGCCATTACGTAAATAAGACTTTCCCAATTTTTGTAAGAAAAGAGTTTTCCCGGAGAGTGCAAAAAAAAATGCATCAAGATAAATACATCTTTTTCAGTGCCCCCTTGAGCGCATGCATCACTCTGACCATTACTACGCAACTTAACACGATTTACTCTCGCATTCACGAGAAAACTTAACGCAATTCCCGTTTTCTCTTCTTGAAACTCGACAACTTAGCCCCCACAATTGCCAGAATTTACGTTATATCCTTTTCGTTCTTAGTTCCTTTACTTGCAGGCTACGAACAGACCAAGAGAACGCTAATGAAAAATTCCGCATCACTTTATATTTATTGTAGCCCAAGAACATTAAGTTTGACACGGAAAACAATTCCTTCCAGTCTGATTTATGCAGGATTCACTTAGACTTGTACTCGTCAAACGTACTAAAAGTTACCGGGAATCAAAGTTCAGAAAAACCTTGAATTAAAAATTTGACGTCATGACGCAATTTGCGGTATTGGAAATGTTGACAGATCCATAGCTTTTCATACAAGTGTCATAAAACAACATGTATATGTTTCCTACCATCAGAAGTTAATTTATTTACACCTGTAAGAATTCAGGCTTTATTTCTATAAAAAAATAAAACTAATCCCATTTTCCGAGAGGCTCGAAAATAATGATGTGACTTGAAGTGAATTTTTATGGCATTTCCAGTCGGTGATATCTAAATATTTTTCCATTCCAGACAGAATCATAATGGATGAACTCTGAATTATCTGCGAAGAAAAATACTGGGTTGAATTATAGTACTGCCGTGGTGAGAAGGTTTTAGCACACTGGAACAATGTAACCAGGCACGTAATGACGAGTAGGCCATTGAAGATGTTTCTCACATGCAGATATAACTATACGAGGCTTTTAAAAACAGAAAGAGAAGGGAAACAGGAAGACGAGACAGATGAGAACCCCGATAAGTTGCGCTCTAGAATTCCGACATTTAATATAAAAGAAAACTGTACGGTTATCAGCTGTTATGCCGAGTGGTTTAAGTGCTGCACCCATTGACACTGGAAAGTGTGAGGCCTTTAACAAATTGTGTCAACATTTAAATGAAAAAGATGAACGTCAGTACTGTTTGTCTAGCTTGTTAGCGTCACATGTAGGTTATACCCCAAAGAGACTTTATAAAAAAAAAAAACTAGTTCGTCACGGCCACGCTAGCTGGAGATTCGTCTGTCAAAACTTGCATCTGTGGTCACAGTGGTGCCTATGCTAACCTTCCTATGGTGTAGAAATATACCTAGTTGGATGAATCTTATTGTGGCTAGCTGGTCCAGTGGCTAACGCGACGGTCTGGAGTTTTGAGACTCTGATCGCGGGTTCTATCCCCTCCCGTGGTATGGTTTGTTTGCAATCGTGTCATTACGATTTCGTTAGTCGAGTCAGACTTCATAAAAGACTGAAAGGTCATTATATTGATCAAATAATTACCGCAACCAGTGAGTGACAAACCAAGTGTATATATTATATATATATATATATATATATATATATATATATATATATATATATATATATATATATATATATGCAATAAGATCACAGTAAACAGATGATTTCAGAATATGCAAAACAACCACTCTGAAAGAATAGAGAAATTCCAAGCGCTTTCGTGACTACTCACATTATCAAGGAACTATGAAAGTAAAGCATCCAAGGAAGCTATATAAGGGGTCTGGCCAACACCTCACTATCAGATCCCACAACGGTTAAACACCTGATGCGCGCCGGCCCAACTGGACAGGTCCTTTGCACAACTCACCAACAAACTATTCTACCCAAGAAAATTTAAAAATTATTATTTGTCCAGTGTATTATTAAATTCTTACCAAATTCTATTAATTATAAATGGATCTAATTTATATAAACCAAAGGAAATATTCATATTATTGTCAAAACTGCTTTTTATGAAACAAGATTCAATTATATTCCTGTCGACCATGGACTTGCTTGATACTACTTTCTCAACTTTTTGAAAATCAATTGGATGGTTAAAATCTCTTACATGAATAAATAGAGCATTGGAATCTTGTCCAGTTCTAATGCTATATTTATGTTGTTTTAATCTTAGAGATTTTTACCAGTTTGACCGTAACAAACTTTATCGCAAATTTTACAAGGAATCTTATAGACACATCCATCAGCATTTTGGGGGGAATTCTTTATCAAAAGTTTTTTTTACTGTATCAAGATTTTTGAATACAACTTTAATATTAAAAGTCTTAAGAAGAGAAGGCATATCAACCAAGTTTTCATGGTAAGGGAGAACCAACATATTTTTAGGTGAATAAGGCTGGTTGTCCCTTTTTGGTTTGTAAAAAGAATTTCTAGCAACTTTAAAAGATTTATCAATTGCATTTCTTGGGTATTTTAAATCATTACCTATTTCATAAATTTTGGATATTTCCTCATCTATGAACTCAGGACTACAAATTCGTAAAGCTCTCAAAAACATTGATGAGAAAACAGACAGTTTGGCTCTATCTTGATGCGAGGAATAATAGTGGACATAGGAACAGTTATTTGTAGGTTTTCTGTAAATTTTAAATTTCAATTCATTATTACCCTAATTAAAACATCTAGAAAAGGCAATGAGTTATTTTCTTCAAACTCAACAGTAAAGTTTATAGAATGGGCTAAGTTATTTAATTTTCCAAGGAAATGGTGTATATCTACATTTTTGGGCATAAGACACAAAATATCAACATATCTGAACCATTTAGCTCTATTAGGGAGGATTGTGTTAAGCAACCTTGTTTAAAAAAATTCAATGTATAGGTTACTAAGAACAGGTGAAAGAGGATTTCCCATTGCCATACCAAACTTCTGAGTGTAAAACTTATCATTAAATACAAATTTTGCATCAACAATGCAAAGTTTAATAAGTTTAATGACGGTAGGAACTGGCAATGGTAAATCATAGTTAACGAGTTCTTCAGATAAGAAACTTAATAAATCATCAACAGGAACTTTCGTAAACAAGGAAGTAACATCAAAACTAACCATGTTAAAATCATTTAAGTCAGTCAAGGAGCTTAATTTATCTACCAAGTCTATGTTGTTTTTAACATTAAAGTTAGAAATTTTGCCAACAATAGGGCTCAAAATATCAACAAGCCATTTGGATAATTTATATGAAACTGACCCTATGGAGCTAATAATTGGTCTGACTGGATTCCCTGGTTTGTGTGTTTTTATTAGTCCATACATGTAAGGTAAAGATGGATTAGTGGAAGTAAATTGTTTGACTAATTCATCTTTGCCTTTCAATAAAACTTCTCCTGAAAGGCAAAGATGAATTAGTCAAACAATTTACTTCCACTAATCCATCTTTACCTTACATGTATGGACTAATAAAAACATACAAACCAGGGAATCCAGTGAGACCAATTATTAGATCCATAGGGTCAGTTTCATATAAATTATCCAAATGGCTTGTTGATATTTTGATCCCTATTGTTGGCAAAATTTCTAACTTTAATGTTAAAAACAACATAGACTTGGTTGATAAATTAAGCTCCTTGACTGACTTAAATGATTTTAACATGGTTAGTTTTGATGTTACTTCCTTGTTTACGAAAGTTCCTGTTTATGATTTATTAAGTTTCTTATCTGAAGAACTCGTTAACTATGATTTACCATTGCCAGTTCCTCCTATCATTAAACTTATTAAACTTTGCATTGTTGATGCAAAATTTGTATTTAATGATAAGTTTTACACTCAGAAGTTTGGTATGGCAATGGGAAATCCTCTTTCACTAGTTCTTAGTAATCTATACATGGATTTTTTTGAAACAAGGTTGCTTAACACAATCCTCCCTAATAGAGCTAAATGGTTCAGATACGTTGATGATATTTTGTGTCTTATGCCCAAAAATGTAGATATACACCATTTCCTTGGAAAATTAAATAACTTAGCCCATTCTATAAACTTTACTGTTGAGTTTGAAGAAAATAACTCATTGCCTTTTCTAGATGTTTTAATTATTAAGGGTAATAATGAATTCAAATTTAAAATTTACAGAAAACCTACAAATAACTGTTCCTATGTCCACTATTATTCCTCGCATCAAGATAGAGTCAAACTGTCTGTTTTCTCATCAGTGTTTTTGAGAGCTTTACGAATTTGTAGTCCTGAGTTCATAGATGAGGAAATATCCAAAAATTATGAAATAGGTAATGATTTAAAATACCCAAGAAATATAATTGATAAATCTTTTAAAGTTGCTAGAAATACTTTTTACAATCCAAAAAGGGACAACCAGCTTTATTCAATTAAAAATATGTTGGTTCTCCCTTACCATGAAAACTTGGTTGATATGCCTTCTCTTCTTAAGACTTTTAATATTAAAGTTGTATTCAAAAATCTTGATACAGTAAAAAAACTTTTGATAAAGAATTCCCCCCAAAATGCTGATGGATGTGTCTATAAGATTCCTTGTAAAATTTGCGATAAAGTTTATTACGGTCAAACTGGTAAAAATCTCTAACTAAGATTAAAACAACATAAATATAGCATTAGAACTGGACAAGATTCCAATGCTCTATTTATTCATGTAAGAGATTTTAACCATCCAATTGATTTTCAAAAAGTTGAGAAAGTAGTATCAAGCAAGTCCATGGTCGACAGGAATATAATTGAATCTTGTTTCATAAAAAGCAGTTTTGACAATAATATGAATATTTCCTTTGGTTTATATAAATTAGATCCATTTATAATTAATAGAATTTGGTAAGAATTTAATAATACACTGGACAAATAATAATTTTTAAATTTTCTTGGGTAGAATAGTTTGTTGGTGAGTTGTGCAAAGGACCTGTCCAGTTGGGCCGGCGCGCATCAGGTGTTTAACCGTTGTGGGATCTGATAGTGAGGTGTTGGCCAGACCCCTTATATAGCTTCCTTGGATGCTTTACTTTCATAGTTCCTTGATAATGTGAGTAGTCACGAAAGCGCTTGGAATTTCTCTATTCTTTCTGAGTGGTTGTTTTGCATATATATATATATATATATATATATATATATATATATATATATATATATATATATATATATATATATATCAGTGGTATAAAATTCCAAATATGTATAGTTTTCTTTATCTTTGGCATAAAATTCTTGGGAAGAAGTGGGAGGGTAGCACTAAATTCACATCGTCTTGTGATTAAGACAGTATCGTAGATATCGCAGCTTGATAATACGTAATGACATCAAAACCCATGCATACGAGTGTTCAGATACCCATGACCTCAACAACATTAAGTCGTTGACACCGGAATATATTGATCGCATGCTTCATGGCATTATCAAATCAAAGTCTGATACACAACTGCTGAACATCGGTATATTGCAATAGATCACAGCATCGTATCAGTTCTTCGACCTAGGTCATTCTGTCATGTAGTTATGTGTACCAACCGTTACACTCTCACAGCTTGGGAATGGCGGGGTCTCGAGCAGACGCTGGCCCCAGTTCTTTTAAATGCCGTGGACGAGTTTCCCACGACAGTCATGATGTAGTCTTGCACTGACACGTACGGAGCAGACGGCAATAAACTACAGAACAAGAGCAGTTGTGATCTTCCACTTACCCCTCGACCAGCGATCCAAATTACAGACCGCACGATAATTCATATCACCACTCCAGGTACTGGATATAAAACACTGCCCTACAGGCAGTCTTTTATATCCAGTATCCAGTTTTATATCCAGTTATTACAACCCAAGTACTCAAAGGCCTGTTATCCTGGGTGTAAAGGGAGCAAAATAAACAAAACAGCAAAACTTTGACTTATATTATCCTTCACCAAGTATAGACAGAAGTATGTACACTATATACACTATGTACAGCAATAGGTATTAGTACACGCCACAGTAATCAAGGCAGCATTAAAGCCAGTAGAATGTAGACCACCGTGTTTCAACCAGTTCTCGAATGGAAATGACAAGGGTGAAAACGTGAGTGGTAACCACAATTGCCAGATCCACCTTCTCATTGGCTGAACCTAGATACTGATCTGACGATGGGGCCCCGATCGTCCGACCCTTAGCATCTGGTTTGCTGGTTGGTGAGGCAGCCTATGCAAGTGTGTTAACATGTTCCGAATAAAGATTATGTACTCTTTGCATGCAACACCTTGCATCCTTATTAAATTTAACCATTAATACATATGAAGCCACAACTTATTCGTTTTTTCTGGGAATATTTGCAAAAGTTACACTTCTTCCTCTAGCTCGTTGAAAAAAGTTGGCTGAATGCAGAGGTTTCTATAATAAAACCACTACAACAGCTATTTGTCAAGCAGAATTGGTTTTGCTTGGGTAAATTAAATTGACATATAGAAATATAGCCTGCGATGTAGTCAGTGATAGTTAAATCATGTCTAAAAAAACTTTTGTTAAAACGTAGAAAAAATCTAAATATAGTTTAAATATTCATTAAAATAAAAGAAAATGTATTTAAAAAAATTGTAATGATTTGCAGGCCACCAGAAATTGATGTCAAGGAAAACGATCAAATTGAGGAAATGAGCAGGGAGCGATAGGTGATTATAATCGGTGATTTGAATTTGCCAATTTCGAAGTGAGGCGAGACGCTTTCTACCATCATCATGATATTACTTTCGATTTTACAAACATTATACTTCACGCAATCATTACCGAAATACATCGCGAATGTTCATATTTTAATTGGAATAAAAATAATTGATAAACTCATCGCAGACAAGGCTTAAAAGATAGTTTTGTATGTATTGTGAACACTTACGTTTTCAGACGGTATTGTAAAATATAAAGCAGTATCTGATGTAGCAGTGAGGAAAATTATGTAGATCACGGCTGGTGGACGATGTGTCATATTGCCGACAACGAAGCCACAGAAAAGTTCAGATTAAGATTTCATTAGGTATCCCCGAAAAGGAATATCTACATAGGTCTTCATATGTTCTTCCTTCAAGGTTTCCGAATGATAACTGCAGAACTCTTGTGCTTGATGGGCTGCAGTTACACAGCTTTATCATGAGCCCCATGGTTGTTTAATTCATGTTATGACCTTAACCCATTTGTGTTAGTGCAAGACATTGTGGAAGGTTGATCATCATCCTGCTGAGCGCCAGACAGACGCTTTTCCTATTTATACTCGCCTATAAAGGCAGCAGTTAAGAGATTACAAAGACACACTGGCACCAAGGACTGGGCACTAACATTTGTGCTAGCTAAGCAAGGTAGTCATAATGCACAATATACAAATTTATTTACTTGGGAACAGTGATGATGATTTACATAACTTGAATTCAGTCACAAAAACATAACAATTTAGCTTATATGTTTTTTTAGGAGTAATAATCAGTGTATAATGTTTAGGGAGATATGTTTAAATTTAGGCATGTTACAAGGGCAAGTTAAAATTATTTTAAGCTTTCGTTACTGGCGTATATGTACTTAGCAATTTAGGTTAGGTAGTTCGTCAGAAACAGGACAAGTGTTTCCTGATGCGGATCTTAGACATACGATGACCCTCCGCTGGAGCTTTTGGTCATCGGACCGAAGCTTTCCGCTGGCTTACCAGTCCACCCAATAAAGGTCATAATTATAATAATTTACTTTTTACGTAGCAATGTTCCAAGTATTATTGGGGTGTGTGTGTTGGTGCCAATTCGTCAACATCTTTTTAAAACTGTGTTATGATCCTGTGCACAATAACTTGAGGATGTTTCTCCTGAACTATATCAAACTTTAAATGCTGATTATTTGTAAGTGAATAATTTTCTAACATAAATAAGGGGCCATGACATTGGCTAAGAAATTTTTGGTGGACGTAGGTTCCTTTCCATCGGTGTTCATAGCATCAACAGTTCCATTATAAGTTAACATCAAAAGTTTCTGAGAAAATTAATACTGTTTGTGCATTTAAATTTATTATATTGAATAATGTAATGAAATTAAACATGCGACGAATTTTTTTAACTATCTCAGACCAACACTGACACTGAAAGTGCTACACTGCATCACACAGTTCTACACTGTATCACAGTGCTACACTGCATCACACAGTTCTACACTGTATCACAGTGCTACACTGCATCACACAGTTCTACACTGTATCACACAGTGCTACACTATCACACAGTGCCACACTGCATCACACAGTTCTACACTATCACACAGTGCCACACTGCATCACACAGTTCTACACTATCACACAGTGCCACACTGCATCACACAGTGCTACACTATCACACAGTGCCACACTGCATCACACAGTGCTACACTATCACACAGTGCTACACTATCACACAGTGCTACACTATCACACAGTGCTACACTATCACACAGTGCTACACTATCACACAGTGCTACACTATCACACAGTGCCACACTGCATCACACAGTGCTACACTATCACACAGTGCCACAGTGCATCACACAGTGCTACACTATCACACAGTGCTACACTATCACACAGTGCTGCACTATCACACAGTGCTACACTATCACACAGTGCTACACTATCACACAGTGCTACACTATCACACAGTGCTACACTGCATCACACAGTGCTACACTATCACACAGTGCTACACTGCATCACACAGTGCTACACTGCATCACACAGTGCTACACTGCATCACACAGTGCTACACTATCACACAGTGCTACACTATCACACAGTGCCACACTGCATCACACAGTGCTACACTATCACACAGTGCCACACTGCATCACACAGTGCTACACTATCACACAGTGCTACACTGCATCACACAGTGCTACACTGCATCACACAGTGCCACACTGCATCACACAGTGCTACACTGCATCACACAGTGCCACACTGCATCACACAGTGCTACACTGCATCACACAGTGCTACACTATCACACAGTGCTACACTATCACACAGTGCCACACTGCATCACACAGTGCTACACTATCACACAGTGCCACACTGCATCACACAGTGCTACACTATCACACAGTGCTACACTATCACACAGTGCCACACTGCATCACACAGTGCTACACTATCACACAGTGCCACACTGCATCACACAGTGCTACACTATCACACAGTGCTACACTATCACACAGTGCTACACTATCACACAGTGCTACACTATCACACAGTGCTACACTATCACACAGTGCTACACTATCACACAGTGCTACACTGCATCACACAGTGCTACACTGCATCACACAGTGCTACACTATCACACAGTGCTACACTATCACACAGTGCTACACTATCACACAGTGCCACACTGCATCACACAGTGCTACACTATCACACAGTGCCACACTGCATCACACAGTGCTACACTATCACACAGTGCTACACTATCACACAGTGCTACACTATCACACAGTGCTACACTATCACACAGTGCTACACTGCATCACACAGTGCTACACTATCACACAGTGCTACACTATCACACAGTGCTACACTGCATCACACAGTGCTACACTGCATCACACAGTGCCACACTGCATCACACAGTGCCACACTGCATCACACAGTGCTACACTGCATCACACAGTGCTACACTGCATCACACAGTGCCACACTGCATCACACAGTGCTACACTGCATCACACAGTGCCACACTGCATCACACAGTGCCACACTGCATCACACAGTGCTACACTGCATCACACAGTGCCACACTGCATCACACAGTGCTACACTGCATCACACAGTGCTACACTGCATCACACAGTGCCACACTGCATCACACAGTGCTACACTGCATCACACAGTGCTACACTGCATCACACAGTGCCACACTGCATCACACACTGCTACACTGCATCACACAGTGCCACACTGCATCACACAGTGCCACACTGCATCACGCAGTGCTACACTGCATCACACAGTGCTACACTGCATCACACAGTGCCACACTGCATCACACAGTGCCACACTGCATCACACAGTGCTACACTGCATCACACAGTGCTACACTGCATCACACAGTGCCACACTGCATCACACAGTGCTACACTGCATCACACAGTGCCACACTGCATCACACAGTGCTACACTATCACACAGTGCTACACTATCACACAGTGCTACACTATCACACAGTGCTACACTATCACACAGTGCCACACTGCATCACACAGTGCCACACTGCATCACACAGTGCTACACTATCACACAGTGCTACACTGCATCACACAGTGCCACACTGCATCACACAGTGCCACACTGCATCACACAGTGCCACACTGCATCACACAGTGCTACACTATCACACAGTGCTACACTATCACACAGTGCTACACTATCACACAGTGCTACACTATCACACAGTGCCACACTGCATCACACAGTGCTACACTGCATCACACAGTGCCACACTGCATCACACAGTGCTACACTATCACACAGTGCTACACTATCACACAGTGCTACACTATCACACAGTGCCACACTGCATCACACAGTGCCACACTGCATCACACAGTGCTACACTATCACACAGTGCTACACTGCATCACACAGTGCTACACTGCATCACACAGTGTCACACTGCATCACACAGTGCCACACTGCATCACACAGTGCCACACTGCATCACACAGTGCCACACTGCATCACACAGTTCTACACTGCATCACAGTTCTACACTGCATCACACAGTGCCACACTGCATCACACAGTGCCACACTGCATCACACAGTGCCACACTGCATCACACAGTTCTACACTGCATCACACAGTGCTACACTATCACACAGTGCTACACTGCATCACACAGTGTCACACTGCATCACACAGTGCCACACTGCATCACACAGTGCCACACTGCATCACACAGTGCCACACTGCATAACACAGTTCTACACTGCATCACACAGTGCCACACTGCATCACACAGTGCCACACTGCATCACACAGTTCTACACTGCATCACACAGTGCCACACTGCATCACACAGTGCCACACTGCATCACACAGTGCCACACTGCATCACACAGTTCTACACTGCATTACACAGTGCTACACTATCACACAGTGCCACACTGCATCACACAGTTCTACACTGCATCACACAGTGCCACACTGCATCACACAGTGCCACACTGCATCACACAGTTCTACACTGCATCACACAGTGCCACACTGCATCACACAGTGCCACACTGCATCACACAGTTCTACACTGCATCACACAGTGCCACACTGCATCACACAGTGCCACACTGCATCACACAGTTCTACACTGCATCACACAGTGCCACACTGCATCACACAGTGCTACACTGCATTACACAGTGCTACACTATCACACAGTGCCACACTGCATCACACAGTGCCACACTGCATCACACAGTGTCACACTGCATCACACAGTGCCACACTGCATCACACAGTGTCACACTGCATCACACAGTGCCACACTGCATCACAGTTCTACACTGCATTACACAGTGCTACACTATCACACAGTGCTACACTGCATCACACAGTGTCACACTGCATCACACAGTGCCACACTGCATCACACAGTTCTACACTGCATCACACAGTGCCACACTGCATCACACAGTGCCACACTGCATCACACAGTTCTACACTGCATTACACAGTGCTACACTATCACACAGTGCCACACTGCATCACACAGTTCTACACTGCATCACACCGTGCCACACTGCATCACACAGTTCTACACTGTATCACACAGTGCCACACTATCACACAGTGCCACAATGCTACACAGTGGAACACTCTCCCGGTATACTTCAGATATACTCACGGTCGAATGTTATAAGTCACATCCTCTCAAAGAGGACAAAAGTATTCTACGGGAAATAAACCACACTGATTGACTTTCTTTGGTTAGAATGCCAGGTTTAATAAACAGAAGACAGTCGTCCTGTACCTGTGAATTATCTCTCAAGGTGATTTTGGGGTCAGAAAGGAATCCACTCGGCTAACCATTATAATAAAGGTAAACAATACCGACAAGTTAATGGGTGAAACAAATGTGCAAGACTTTGGCTTCTTTATTTCTCCCATTGCTGCTTCTGTCTCCAATTTTAGCTACCTCAGCATTCGACTGAAGAAGCCTGCTATGTAGATGAAACGTTTCGGCAATAAAGATGAGTGTTGCACATGTACCTAGATGGTGGCCCGCGTAATTGTACAATAAGCAACGCTGACTACAGTTTAGTAATAAACTTTGTAGACTCGTCAGAATATTGTTCACTCGCCATCAATGATATATCCCTTGCATATAGGCTGTTCATTATATATTAGCTCAACATGTTTATTCTGTACAGTCATGTATCTTTATTCTAGGATAAAACAAAAACCTCTCTCACTCACATTCCAAGGATACTACATATAATATTAATAAGCAAAACAGTAAAATATATGTATCAGATATGACAGAAAATGAAATAAACGCTTACGATGTAATCACGTAATGCCAAAATGGGTAGGCGTGTCCAGGTTCCTCTAGCCATGAGCTCTATATGTTTAGGAAGTGGAATTAGAACGAGGGAAAAATAAATAGGGTGGGTGCAGGAAATGATGCGAGGCAATTTAACACACAAAAGAAATTCGCGTAAAACGGATTTTGAATGAAATAAAGTAATGTTTATCAAAGAAGAAAACGGGAGTTCGCGACCAGTCGAGCGGCGAGGCTGGGGATTGTGAGCCAGGAATACGGGACGGGAATTTATGGAAGGGTGGGAATGGGAATGAGAGAAGGAAAAAAAAAAAAAGCTCAGATCAGCACCAGAGCGAGGCGAGGCCCGGGTTGTTGGGATTTAAGGCCTGGCTGGCACTTACATATTTCCAGTACTCAGCAGTAGGGACCTCGACTACAAATTATCATCGGAGTTTTATCTCTGAATTTTGTGTCGAATACTGTGGTGCTTTATGACCTTTGTAAGTTTATCAATTCATTTTTTATTATAATGTGTCGAATATTATTTCTAAAATAGTGTCTGGAAGCTGCATTTACATTAAATTACGGAGTTAAATATGACCTGTGTGTGCCCTGGGAAGTGTGCAGTAGTTACCATCTGTCAAAGGCTCTTGTGTGTGTGTGTGTGTGTACTCACCTAGTTCTCACCTAGTTGAGGTTGCGGGGGTCGAGTCCGAGCTCCTGGCCCCGCCTCTTCACTGATCGCCACTAGGTCACTCTCCCTGAGCCGTGTGTGTGTGTGTGTGTGTGTGTGTGTGTGTGTGTGTGTGTGTTACCAGTTGTCAAAAGCGATTATCGACAGACAGCCTGTTTTGTATGGAAGAGAATATATGTATGTATATATGTATGTACATTGACTATAAAGATTGTGGTTAGTGGCGCACAGTGCGCTCTCTCTCTCTCTCTCTCTCTCTCCCTCTCTCTCTCTCTCTCTCTCTCTCTCTCTCTCTCTCTCTCTCTCTCTCTCTCTCTCTCTCTCTCTCTCTCTCTCTCTCTCTCTCTCTCTCTCTCTCTCTCTCTCTCGCTCTCTCTCTCTCTCGCTCTCTCTCTCTCTCTCTCTCTCTCTCTCTCTCTCTCTCTCTCTCTCTCTCTCTCCCACGGAAAGATTTTATTTTAGCCCATTAAATCTGAGACACTTAGCTTACTCAGTAGTTTCCTCGCCTCTTCTCCTGTTGTATGTATTGTGTCTAGTGTTCGTTCGTGCACTCTACCTTTAAGAATACCTCCTCAAATTTCTTGCATTTATTTGAAATCTACTTTGATGGACCATAACTACATTCTGTTGAGATCACGCTTACATTTCTCTCTCATTTTTTTTCTCTCAACAGTTTTACATCAGCAATCAATAACATTTGAAACTCAGTCTCTTCTGGTAGGTCGCTGACATATATTAGGGATAGCAGAAGTTGTATTACTAATGCTTGACGACCTCACTCATTCTCTTTCCCATTCTGATGTTTCATTCATTGTTATGACTCTGCTTTGTCTTTCATGTTCTCCCTGATCAACTGAACCCCTTTTATATTTTAACCTTGCTTGTTCTTCTAATTCTGGATTCATCTCTGATGTGGTACTGTGTCAGATGGATGTTTTTTTCAGTTCAAAATTATTCGGGCCGCCTAACCTTTGCTTTATTTTTTTTCTGTGACTGTTGTAGAACTCTTAACACTTTCGAAAGACAAGATTGTCCACAGTTAAATCGGTGTTAGTTTTCTCTAAAGAGTCTTCTCCAAATGTTCCAATACCATTTTCCTTACATTTCCCAGAATTTTTGACAACATATATGTTAGAGATACTGGCCTGTAATGTAGCACCTCTTGTCTGTCTCTCTCTTTATATGTTGAATGAACTGGAGTATAGATGTGTTACAGAACTTTATTTGGCTGAAATCCTGTACCAGAAAGCTAGCACTGCTTCTCGCTCTCACTATTTCCCATAAGTGACTCATAGCCCTGTTATTCAGATCATTTTTTCCCTGGTTTCCTATTGTTTGGTATTGTCTCTTCAGACATTACAGTTCCTGCTGTATAATTCAGGAAAATCCATTTTCAGATTTCTAGTTCCTCAAACCACTAGTGGCTTTTGACCAGTGTTGCACCTCTTATTTTATTAACCCTTTCTTTTCTTATTATTCTATATCCTCCTCCCCCCGGGAATATAGCATTTATTATTATTCCTAAGAATTTCGTCTCAGTAATAGCTATTTTATCATGGTTTTCATCTCCTACTGTTTCCTTCATAATTTAACTTTTGTTGCGGATTCAATCTACATTAATATACCAGACTCCAATTCTTTCTTTACTGTTTTCTGTGCATACTGTGTTGTCTGTGCCGCTGTATAAGAAGTCTCTGTGGAGTTATGGGACATTTTCTGAACCCAAATCTCCAGAGAGATTTTGGCCACCTCTGATTTAGACATCCATTTTAGAAAAGAAATTATGGCCATAAATGATATATAACCATATTCATGGCTTCCCTCTTGTATCTGCAAATTCTGTAAAATGCTTAATTAAACAATGCTGGTATTCATCGGATCTTGAAAACAGAAACGGACTGTCTCCCTTTGTTACTGGACTTGCAGGGTTGATCCCTTTCTTTAATTTAAACCTCATCTTCTCTTTCTGCCTGACTTAACAAAAATATATCTGGATCAAATTTGTTTTTGTTATCAGTCACTTTCTCTGTTACAGGACTACTGGGCGTCCAAGAATGGGCCGCCAATCCTGGACGAGTCCCAGGACTGGAAGTTGATGGCTGGCCGACAGAACGACACACACACCATGATCAGGGTGCGGCGACCCATCACGCCAAGCACAAAAGACGACATCGATGTCTTCGTAAGTTACGCTTCCACTACCAGTCTCTCTCCTATTTTTCATTTTTTCCTCATTTTTTTTTCACTGTAATTTTGTATGTTTGTGTTCACGGCACTGAAGGTAATTTATGACAATGAATTGAACTCTCTGCTCATTAGTGGTAAGCAGGAAATAGTCCGAAAAATCGGAAATTATCATCACTTTCGATTAAAACTGTAATAATCTAAATATTTTAGGTAAAAAATGAAGTATGTCGGAAAATGCCTCGAACTACTCTGAAAAGACCAAATATAGAATATTTCGTGTGGAAAAGCTAGGTGAGGAATTTTTTTTTTTTCATTTCTACTTACCTAAGACTGGACTCAGAGAAAGTCGCTGGATCCCCAACGGCCATGACTCCTCTAGTAAACTGCTCTATGAAATAAGTGGGATCCATATATTGATTAATTCCTATTCTTTATAAGAAATATTAAATTAATATATCTAGGATTATTAGTATACAGTCTAATATGAACACTGACCTCTTTAATCAGTAGTTAAACTGAAGATGAAGGAACATAGTAATGAACACAAGATTTGACTAACGACTGAACAGGTGCTGGACTTTAACATTATTCATAATTTGCGCCAAGTAAAAATATGTTAATAATGTTATGGAAAATTATTACAGTAAAAATGATTACCTAGTCAGTTACATTTTGTTGATGGAGGGTGATGTAACAAACACGGGGGCTCAGAGCCTAGTGTCACCTGCTGCCGTTCAAGAAGGTGATGTAACAAACACGGGGGCTCAGAGCCTAGTGTCACCTGCTGCCGTTCAAGAAGGTGATGTAACAAACACGGGGGCTCAGAGCCTAGCGTCACCTGCTGCCGTTCAAGAAGGTGATGTAACAAACACGGGGGCTCAGAGCCTAGCGTCACCTGCTGCCGTTCAAGAAGGTGATGTAACAAACACGGGGGCTCAGAGCCTAGCGTCACCTGCTGCCGTTCAAGAAGGTGATGTAACAAGCACGGGGGCTCAGAGCCTAGCGTCACCTGCTGCCGTTCAAGAAGGTGATGTAACAAACACGGGGGCTCAGAGCCTAGCGTCACCTGCTGCCGTTCAAGAAGGTGATGTAACAAACACGGGGGCTCAGAGCCTAGCGTCACCTGCTGCCGTTCAAGAAGGTGATGTAACAAACACGGGGGCTCAGAGCCTAGCGTCACCTGCTGCCGTTCAAGAAGGTGATGTAACAAACACGGGGGCTCAGAGCCTAGCGTCACCTGCTGCCGTTCAAGAAGGTGATGTAACAAACACGGGGGCTCAGAGCCTAGCGTCACCTGCTGCCGTTCAAGAAGGTGATGTAACAAGCACGGGGGCTCAGAGCCTAGCGTCACCTGCTGCCGTTCAAGAAGGTGATGTAACAAACACGGGGGCTCAGAGCCTAGCGTCACCTGCTGCCGTTCAAGAAGGTGATGTAACAAACACGGGGGCTCAGAGCCTAGCGTCACCTGCTGCCGTTCAAGAAGGTGATGTAACAAGCACGGGGGCTCAGAGCCTAGCGTCACCTGCTGCCGTTCAAGAAGGTGATGTAACAAACACGGGGGCTCAGAGCCTAGCGTCACCTGCTGCCGTTCAAGAAGGTGATGTAACAAACACGGGGGCTCAGAGCCTAGCGTCACCTGCTGCCGTTCAAGAAGGTGATGTAACAAACACGGGGGCTCAGAGCCTAGCGTCACCTGCTGCCGTTCAAGAAGGTGATGTAACAAACACGGGGGCTCAGAGCCTAGCGTCACCTGCTGCCGTTCAAGAAGGTGATGTAACAAACACGGGGGCTCAGAGCCTAGCGTCACCTGCTGCCGTTCAAGAAGGTGATGTAACAAACACAGGGGCTCAGAGCCTAGCGTCACCTGCTGCCGTTCAAGAAGGTGATGTAACAAACACGGGGGCTCAGAGCCTAGCGTTACCTGCTGCCGTTCAAGAAGGTGATGTAACAAACACGGGGGCTCAGAGCCTAGCGTCACCTGCTGCCGTTCAAGAAGGTGATGTAACAAACACGGGGGCTCAGAGCCTAGCGTCACCTGCTGCCGTTCAAGAAGGTGATGTAAGAAACACGGGGGCTCAGAGCCTAGCGTCACCTGCTGCCGTTCAAGAAGGTGATGTAACAAACACGGGGGCTCAGAGCCTAGCGTCACCTGCTGCCGTTCAAGAAGGTGATGTAACAAACACGGGGGCTCAGAGCCTAGCGTCACCTGCTGCCGTTCAAGAAGGTGATGTAACAAGCACGGGGGCTCAGAGCCTAGCGTCACCTGCTGCCGTTCAAGAAGGTGATGTAACAAACACGGGGGCTCAGAGCCTAGCGTCACCTGCTGCCGTTCAAGGAACTTTTGAAGGTTCTACAGTCATGGAAAAGATGGAAGAATTCAGTGGATATGGACAGTAGTCGATTCAATTATTGATCTCGTAGAGGTAGACATTATAATACCTGAAACTTAGTGATGTTATGTCTAGTAATGTTACAATGAATCAGTCGATGTCCTGTAATAATACTATTATTATATCGTGTAGTTTTAGTGTCATTAGCCTGTCCAAACTAGCTTATCCCATAACGTCTTAACGTTACAGTACACTCACGTAACTATTACTCTAACGAATTAAATACACTAGTCTGAGTTACCTGCAAATTCCTGCTATTTATAGTTATTTTTTGTCTCAATTCAGTAGACGATCGCGTCGTGTAATTACTTTCCCTCCTGCCCCGCCCTCCAGCGTCTCTGACATTCTCCAGGACTGCGAATTAGGAAGATGAAAAATAATTCATTGCTCGTGTGTCAGCTAAGTTTAAGATAAATATTCTTTAACTATTGATTACTGATTTAATTTAATACAAACAATTTGATTTTACTATAGTGCGATAAATATATATAATAATGAGACAAATATTTAAAACAGTGTTGGCCTTTAGATTGGCTGGTAATACTGATTGTAAGTGACAAATGTAAATTTGTTTGAAGATATGTTAGGCAAACGTTCAGAAAACAGGATACCTCTTATAACAGTTCCTGATGAAAACAGGAAAATTGGTATACAAGCAAAACGAGACAGGGTGAAGGGTAAGTAAGGTAAAAAGTTCTTTAGTAAATATTATACAAATAACCGTAGTGCAAGAAATATAAGAGATGAACTAAGACTAATTATATATACAAGAAACACAGATATTATTGCAGTAACTGAAACCTGGCAGATCTATAAAACAGGGACAAGTCAGCTGAATTTCACATGCAGGGGTATAAATTATTGCACATTGATAGTCAACAGGGGCGGAATTGCTAAGTATGTTAAGGGAAAATTTTAAACTGTTCCGTCAGAAACTATATAAAGATGAAAGGGACAGACACGGAATCTGCTTAGCTGCAGTTTCTCGAAGGGTATGAAAATGACCGCTGTAATCCACTTTGGACTGAAATTGCTCACGTATCTAGAAACGATATGATTTTAATGGGAGATTTTAACCTTATCCAAATCCATTGGAGAAAATTTGATAGGCAATCTAGAGTCTATTGACATTTTTGAAAGAGTCCAGGAGTACTGTAATGTGCTGCTGTACACTAAAGGCTCCTTTCAGGGCAGGCGAAATTGCAGATCTGGAGAATATGCAGAGAACTTTCACTGCATGTATAAGTACAGTAAAGCACCTCAGTTACTGGGAACATTTGAAGTCCCTTGACTTGTACTCCTGCAGGCGAAAGATGCATCATAATTTACACCTGGAAAATCCTAGAGGGATTAATCCCCAATTTGCACACGAGCACACGGATATCACCCCCTATAAAAGCGGGGGCGTTGATCCCCGAAACACCATCTTAAAAGCCATAGATGAGGATTTCTTGGGTGTGTGGAGTAGGAATGCTGATATATAATACAGGAATGCTGGTATATAATACAGACAAGCTAATAAGACATGTTCGCAACAGTTGGGTATCTTGTATCTTTATTCTGTATTTGATAAAGCCTACCGCGTAGGCGAAACATCTCAAGAATAAAGATACCCAACCGTTGCAAATGTCTTACTTGTGTGCAGTAGGGACAACAAGAGGCCACAGTTGAAAACTGTAGCTGTATATATATATATATATGTTGTGCCAAATAGGTAAAACTGGTCAGTTAGCAAGAACTCATTCAAAATTAAGTCCTTTCTAAAATTTTCTCTTATGCGTTTTTAGATATATTTTTTTCTTTATGTTAATGTAAAAAATAATAATTTTGTACCAAAAGAATCTTAGAAAACTTACCTAACCTTATTATAACACGCGCAATTTAATTTAACCTAATCCAACTAAATATAGCTAAGATAGGTTTGCAGTAATTTAATAATAAACAAATATAATGAAATATACTTTTGTTTTGTCAAGTTCAGAATGATTTTTGCGAAATTATTGCATACACAAATTTTCGCTTGCCATATTCAGCAAGAAGAGCGTTACTATTTAAACTGAAATCGCAAGTTTTACTTATTCGGCACATGTACACACACACACACACACACACACACACACAAAGACAGGATGTTCCAGAGATTGGACACAGTAACAAGGGGACACAGTTGGAAGCTGAAGACACAGATGAATCATAGGGATGTTAGGAAGTATTTCTTCAGCCACAGAGTAGTCAGTAAGTGGAATAGTTTGGGAAGCGATGTAGTGGAGGCAGGATCCATACATAGCTTTAAGCAGAGGTATGATAAAGCTCACGGCTCAGGAAGAGTGACCTAGTAGCGATCAGTGAAGAGGCGGGGCCAGGAGCTCGGACTCGACCCCCGCAACCTCAACTAGGTGAGTACAACTAGGTGAGTACACACACACACACACACACACACACACACACACACACACACACACACACACACACACACACACACACACACACACACACACAGTGAAGTGAGTGGACCACCTAGAAAGGGATGAGCTTATAAACGACAACCAGAACGGATTCAGAGACGGAAAATCCTGTGTCACGAACATATTAGAGTTCTATGACAAGGTGACAGCAGTAAGAGAAGAGAGAGGGGTGGATAGATGCCTTTTTCTTGGACTGTAAGACTGCTTTTGACACAGTCCTACACAGGAGATTAGTGCAAAAGCTGGAGGACCAGGCAGGTATAACAGGGAATGCACTGCAGTGGATCAGAGAATACCTGACTGGAAGGCATCAGCGAGTCGTGGTACGTGATGAGGTGTGGGAGTGGGCGTCTGTGACAAGCGGAGTTCCACAGGGGTCAATCCTAGGACCAGTACTATTTCTGGTATATGTGAACGACATGACGGAAGGAATAGACTCAGAAGTGTCTCTTTTTGCAGACTATATGAAGTTAGGAGAATTCAGTTAGAGGAGGACAAGGCAGGACTACAGATGGACCTGGAGAGGCTGCAGGCCTGGTCCAGCAACTGGCTCCTGGAGTTCAACCTCACCAAGTGCAAAGTCATGAAGATTGGGGTAGGGCAAAGAAGACTGTGAATAGAGTACAGTCTGGAAGGAGGGGGGGGGGCAACGAGCCAAAAGTTACAAACCTCATTCAAGGAAAAGGATCTTGAAGTGTGTATAGCACCGAGCACATTCGAGGCGCACATTAACCAAATAACTGCTGCTTTATATGGGCGCCTAGCGAGCCTAAGAATGGCATTCCGGCATTTCTTTAAGTCGTTCTGGACCCTGTACACCGTGTACGTTAGGCCTATATTGGAGTATGCAGCTCCAGTTTGGAACCCACATCTGGCCAAGCACGTCGCCAAGCACATCAGGAAACTAGACAAAGTGCAAAGGTTTGCAACGAGACTAGTCTCGGAGCTAAGGGGCATGTCCTACTAGGAGAGGCTAAAAGAACTTGACCTGACAACAGTGGAGGACAGGAGGGACATAATAACGACATATGAAATACTGAGAGGAATCGATAGGATGTTCCAGAGATGGGACACAGCAACAAGGGGTCACAATTGGAAGCTGAAAACTCAGATGAATCACAGAGATGTTAGGAAGTATTTCTTCAGTCATAGAGTTGTCAGGAAGTGGAATAGTCTGGAAAGTGAGGTAGTGGAGGCAGGTACCATACATAGCTTTAAGACGAGGTGTGATCAAGCTCATGGAGCAAGGAGAGAGGAACCAGGAGCTATGATTCTACAATTAGGTGATTCCACAGTTAGGTGAGTACACATATACACCATCCACCTCCCACCCTCCTATTCTAGACTCACCCTACTCCCACGCTCACATAAATTACTCACCTTTACCACTTGGTGTTAACTATCAAAAAGGCAACTTTGGCCCTTTTGTCTTCGTCTTTTTCCTTAGAATATCCAAAATTTCCCCAGGGGAAATTTCCCTCCAGGTTGGTAAACCTTGGTATATAGAATAAAAAAAAAGGAGAGAATAGGAAGGAGAAGAAGAGAGAGGAGAAGGTGAACAAGTGATAGGCGAGGAGGAACTTTGTGAGGTGTAATAATGATTGAAGATTAGGTAAGGTTCGTCAGAAAACAGGATAAGTGTTCCTGAGGCCGGACTTAATCGTATGGTGACCCACAGCTGGAGCTTTTGGTCATCTGACCTAGGACTTGTAAGAGAAAAGTGTAATGAGGTGAGGGGAAGGAGGATATGTACGTAGGTATGACTTTTTAAGCTGGGAACTTCATTAGTGTGATGCTACCCTACTCACTATAATAGTAATATAGTGGGAACATAAACGTGTTGCTACACTACTCGCTTTGATAGTAACAGTGGAAACATCAGCAGTGTGTTGTTACAGTACTATGGTAGTAAAATAGGAACATCGGCAGTGTACTGCTACATTGATACGATTGGAACATCAGCAGTGTGCTGCTACATTGATACGATTGGAACATCAGCAGTGTGCTGCTACATTGATACGACTGGAACATCAGCAGTGTGCTGCTACATTGATACGACTGGAACATCAGCAGTGTGCTGCTACATTGATACGACTGGAACATCAGCAGTGTGCTGCTACATTGATACGACTGGAACATCGGCAGTGTGCTGCTACAGTGCTACGATAGTAACATAGAACATCAGCGTGCTGCTGGACTAGTGTCATAATTACTGAAAGAGAAAAAACTAGCTAGTGTTTCCGAGTCATATTTCAGGAGAGAGAGCGAGGGTGAGAGAAAAGTGAGAGGGCGATACAGGAGGCAGAAAAGACGAGGATGTGGAGAAAAGGAAGGAAGGACAGATAAGGAAGGTAGGAAAAAAGTGGTAAATGGATAGGGAGTAAAGAAGTACGGGAAGATGAAAATACGTATAGGAAAAGTTGAAAGAGAAAAACGGACGGGGAAAAAGTCTCTCTCTCTCTCTTTCTTACACATGGTTTGACAAGGTTAAGGATCCCTAACTTTATTGACAAGCTTTATTGACAAGCTATTGACAGGCTGTTGACAAGCTAAGAGCTGTTACCTACATCAGCTCATTTGAAAGCATTTTTATTGTTATGAGACATACAAGTAGGGAACAGGATGAAGTTGGAGCCATCTGTGGGCCAGCATTTTCATTTGATCAACTGACTTTATCTCGTTGACATCATTATGCTGTACGAATGTGTTCCATACTCGAGTCATCCTGGGTATGTATGATCTCAGATGGAGTGATGTTCTGGAGAAGGGTACAGCCAGAGTGAAGTTGCTGCTTTCTGCCCGTCTTGTGGCATAAAAGCTTGTTTCACGCTGTCCTCGAAGTGGATCCAAGTGTAGTATTTTGACAATATTGGCCTTGTACATAACAGTAAGGCCACCCACATCCCTCCTATGTTGAAGGCTCTGCTGAAATGACAGATCTATCCAGGATGGGTCCAAGCGAGAGATGAGACGTCTTGCTCTGTTCTCTACTCTGTCAAGCAGTCGCAGATGAGAGGGGGGGGCAGGCAAACCAAGAAAGTGGAGCATACTCAAGGTGTGAGCGTACTTGTGCCTCGTACAGGATCTTGCAACCCCTACTGTCAAGCAGATGCGAGATACGGCGAAGTGCTGTAAGCTTCCTGGCTGCCTTGTTTGCAAGATTTACAACATGGTTCTTCATGGTTAGTTTGGAGTCAAATTTCACCCCAAGGATATCAACTTCTTCTCCAGGTGCCAACATCCTCCCATTCATCCTTACTACTGCACCAGCATTACCATCATGGTGCCTAGAGACGATCATCATTTGCGTTTTCTCAGGTGCAAATGTTACTTGTCATCTATTTCCCCAAGCTGATATAGCTCTCAGCTGGTGATTGATGTAGCTTAGAGCAGCTGGCATTTCTTCTCTTGGATAAGTGAATGTCAGTGTACAGTCGTCTGCATATGCATGTGATTCTGGGATGAGATGAAGAAGGTCGTTGAAGTAGACATTCCATAACAATGGACCCAGCACGCTTCCTTGTGGAACACTTGCCCCAATAGGATGCCTTGCTGATTCCGTTCCATTGAGGACTACACTTAGAGATCTACCATGAAGGTAATCACTGAGGAGACATAGCGTAGAGCCTGCAATTCCCAGTGCTTGAAGTTTTGCTAAGAGGCCCTGGTGCCACACCCGGTCGAAAGCGCCAGCAATGTCCAGTGCTACCACACAGCTGACTTTGGATTCATCCAGTGACTGGTGCCACTTAGTGGAGAGGTTTAACAACAGATCAGCAGCAGAGTAACCTTTCCTGAAGCCATATTGACGATCACAAAGTAGTGAGTGGTAGTCAAAAAACTCTGTCATTTGTCTTGAGATTATTGTCTCAAGGATCTTACCAGTGATTGACAGGAGTGACACTGGTCTGTAGTTGCTGATTTCTGCTCTGCTCTTCTTTTTGTGAACAGGGACTACATTTGCCTCTTTCCATAGAGAGGGCCATTTACACTGTACTAGGCAGTGCTGAAAGATGCGAGTTAGAGGTGCTGCTAGCTGGTCTGCACATCTTCTCAACAATCTTGGGCTCAACTTGTCTGGGCCCACAGCCTTTTCTTGGTCAAGCGATTTAAGAAGGAAATGCACCTCCTCCTGCCTTATTGTCACCACTGACAGTTTTGACACAGTTCTTGCAGCTAGCCAAGGAGGGTCCCTTGCTGGATCAGGAACTTGCATTTTGGTAGCAAAGTGTTCAGCAAAGAGGTCCGCCTTCTCTTGACTACTAGTAGAGGTGGTCCCATCCTGTCGATTTAGAGGTGGAATAAGTTCATCAGGCAGATAACCTTGTCTGTCCTTGACCAGGGACCACCAGGTTTTGGAGCCTACCCTACCTGATGCTAACTTTCTTTTAGTGTCCACCTCCTATTTAGCAATGCCCCACTTTTGAACATCACCCATATGCCTACAGGCTTGCATGTGCAAGTTCCTGTTATAGGTGGTAGGATGTCTCTTATACCTTCGCCATGCTTTGTACTTAGCAGTAGCAGCCTCTCTACAACGAAAGCCAAACCAAGGCTGATCTGTAGGCTTCGTCACATATTGCCGGTGAGGAATGTGTTCTTGTTGTAGATTAAGGATGTGTCCAGTGAAGGCTTTCACTTGGTTGTCAACATCCCCTTGGAGAAGAGCATTCCAGTCGGTGGTGGCGAGCTCAGAGCAAAGGGCTGGCCAATTACCTCTTTCCCATAGCCAGGTTGTGCGTGTGGACTCCTCACCTCGTTCTGTTGGGATCTTAAGTGTGGTAAAAACAGCCTTGTGGTCAGACGATCCAACGTAGCCGAGGGGTTGACAAGTGACTATGCCTTCTGCCAGATCACTCACTACTGGGTCAAGGGAGGAGCCAGAGATATGAGTAGGGAAATCAACAAAGTTTCTCATGTCAAACACTGCAAGAAGGTCATCAAAGTCCCTCTGTGTAAGGTGCTGGTTGAGGTCACCAACAATTATGATATGTTGACAGTTGTGTTGTAGCAGAAGGGAGTCAATATTTTCCATTAGGAAGTTGATAGGGTCTGCATGTTGCCACTGAGGTCTGTACATTGCACATGCTAGTACAGAGGTACTAGTGTTTATACGGAGCTTGAAGAACATCATTTCAAGATGTGTAGGGGTGGCAACATCAATGTGCTGGGCATGAACACTTTTAGAGAAGCACACAGCAACACCTCCATGCCCTTGCCTGTCTCTTCTCATCCATGAGGTGTAGCCAGCAATTCTTGCAAAATTTTCTGGAGTCCTGTCATCCAAAAATGTTTCAACAACAGCTATCATGTCGGGACGTCGAGTGTTCACAAAGCTATCTGTGAGCTCTCCAACGAGGATTTGTTGCACCTCCTGTGTTTTGCAGATTTGTCCTCAGATTCTCTCTCTCTCTCTCTCTCTCTCTCTCTCTCTCTCTCTCTCTCTCTCTCTCTCTCTCTCTCTCTCTCTCTCTCTCTCTCTCTCCCTCTCCCTCCCTCCCTCTCCCTCTCCCCGTCCTCTCCCTGCCCAGTAATTAACTCAGTCTCCCTCACCACTATCTCTTGTGTTATATTTTCTCATTCTCGCTTCTTATTGGCGTCCAGTTCGACGCTCCTTGATTAATTTATGGCCACGCCTTCCTTAAAACACTGATTTTTTTGTCTCTCCCTGCACATCTTCTCTTTCTGTCTCTGCTTTTGTTATGCCTCGTAAGCTTTCTATAATTCTTTCTCGTTCTCCTTCGTTTTTTGGCCTTTTCTTTACCGTTTCCTCTTGTTTTCTTGGTCTCCTGTTATTGTTTTCTCAAATTTCATCACCATTTCTACGATAATAAGTTTGTGTTTCTTACATCTTGTCGTTCTTTCCGTTTTCGGCTATTTATTGAGCTTGCAAAATTTTTGGTTCGATTCCAAGGGGCCTTTCGTATGTGATGTCCCCAGTGTCTGATCTACTCAAGGTGAATATGAGGTTCAGCCTTGGTGGTTCATCCTTTCCTCTCTCTCTCTCTCTCTCTCTCTCTCTCTCTCTCTGGTAGTGTCCCTAACATGTTGATGCATAACGTTTTACAGTACCACTTCCATCATCTTGGTCTTCCATGTTTCTGGTCCCCCGTGTGGCTCTAGGTCTTTTCAGTCTCCTTGTGATTGAATGTGTGCGCGTGTACTCGCCTAATTGTAGTTGCAGGGGTCGAGACTCGGCTCCTGGCCCCTCCTCTTCACTGAACGCTACTAGGTGTGTGTGTGTGTGCTTGTGTGTGTGTGTGTGTGTGTGTGTGTGTGTGTGTGTGTGTGTGTGTGTGTGTGTGTGTGTGCGTGTGTGTGTGTAAGAAATCACGATTAAACACATCATTGCAAATATATAATACCACGATGAAAATAGAAAAAACCATTAGTGCTTTCATGTACTTATAAATCTTTAGAGGAATAAATAAAAAGAAGAGGCAAGAGAAGCACATTTTACAGTAGTGTGGAAATTAATTGGGACAGGAGTAAATTTTGTGATTATTTCATAACATGTAGTTGGGATTCTTTTTATAAGAGTTTGCTACTGACTTCTGGCACCCATCTAGCAGTGGTGTTACCCTGCTACTCTAGTCAGTGCTACAACAGCTGTTGTTCTGTAAGGCTATTCATGCAAGCATGCTCAGTGAGTGAATGTGGTTTCGCCAAATTCTCCCGTTTAATTCATGATTAATGCTGAAATTCATGATGGATGTTACACCTAGGAAACATGCAAGTATTGTTGCTCTTAGAAAACATGCTGATTTGAGTATCAGACAGATCGCCGAAAATTTGAGACTAGCAAAGTCAACTACTGGTCAAACTCTGAAGAGACCTGACAACACTGGTGATTATGGAGTGCTGGGTCGAGGAAGATGTGGAAGAAAACACAAGACAACACCTCGCGATGACATGGTTATCATAAGAAATAGTGTGAAGGACCCCAAGAAAATCAGCAAAGATATACAGAGAGATTTGGCTTCGCCTGGCGTAAATGTCGATTCTTGAACGGTTCAATAAAAGCTCCTTGAAGTTGGCAGAACTGCCAGAAAGCCGGTAAAGAAAGAGTTACTGACTGCTTCTATGAAACTGCAGCGGGCACTCGATCAGATGTGGTGCATTTTGAAGTATATGAGGTACAGATCAGTGGTAGTGTGACGGAGTAAAGGCGAACCTCTTCAGAATGGTCACATTCAACAAGCTCCAAAATACCCACCTAAGTAGATGTTTTAGGGTAGTTTTACTGCTAAAGGACATGGACAGCTGGTTGTTCTTGAGGGAACTATGAACAGTGACAAAGACAAGGCAATCTTGGCAACTCATTTGCTTTCCTGATGGAGAAGGCATTTTCCAGCAGTATCTTGCTCCATGCCACACTTCAGAAAAATGCCGACATTCCTCGAAGAGAGTTATGAATTGGCCTGGAAGCTCTCCTGACCTCAACCCAATTGAGAATCTATGGGCAATAACCAAACGCAGGATTGCGAAACAGGACTGTTCAACTATGGAGACGCTAATTGCTGCTGCTGTTATTGGAACTTCCGTTCATCATTAGTTGATTCTATGCCAATTCGTGTAGCAGTGCTTGTAAAAGCAAAGGGTACTCACGTCTCATATTAAATCAATTATCTGTTACATCATTGCCTCGCATTTTTCAAATAAACATTTATTTGCCAAAAGAATGTCTTATTTCAATTAATATGCGCACTACAACATGTCAAACACTGAGGTGATACCTTACTCAAAGTAAGTCACAACTCACCCAGTGAGATGTTACTCTGTGAGCTGTAACACACACACACATCCTTCACTACAGTTGCTGCTTCGTTGTTCACACCTGAAACCCACGTAGAGAACTTACGACTTTTTAGCGCATGTGGAAGTATTAATATTACGATTATACATTCATATAAATTTTATCGGAATAGAATGACTTAGATAACATAAATCTGTGGCGGAAGGAGTGGTAGGGATCGTCAAAGGAATGGATGGAGGGAATAAAGGTTGTTTTCAGTGCTAGTGGCCTGAACATGCGACAGGCTTGCATGAGCACGTTTGATAGGAGTGGAGACACGTGTTTTTTTGACTTGACATTCTGTGGAATGTGAGCTGGATAACATTTATAATGACATAATGGGAAACTAGTTAGCCGAACTTGAATCCCTAAGGTGGGAAGTATCGTGCTTGCACGCTAAACGAGAGAGGTGGGGATGTTGGGGTTCTGTGGGTCATCTTAGCCGTGATTGCAGCACGATTGCAGCGATTGAGTGAAGGACGATGAACGTCATTCCTATTTTTTTTTAATCAACATCCCTCGATGGGAGACGGCTGATGTGTTTATAAAAAATATATGATAAGGTGTAGCCTTTACTGAATATATTAATGAATTCAATTTATGGGAAAGGCGTTTGGATGGAGGGAAGGGAGAGCTATAGCTCTAAGCCCACTCACACGGGTTATCTAATTTACAGACATCGTGTATCACAAAAATAGTGTAATCTAATGATTACACTATTAATTATGCGCTTATTATCTTCAATTTTTTGTAGATAATTTCTGTCTCTTGAGCTGCCTAACTACTTGGGGAACACCCAGAGCGCAACATTCCTTTTACGATCCCAAGTTGACCATCTCAGCTCTTAGGCTAACTCTTTCATCTCTAAGTATACCTGGAGAGGGTTTCTGAGTTCAACGCCCCCGCGGCCCGGTCTTAGACCAGGTTTTATGGTGGATCAGGGTCTGATCAACTAGGCTGTTACTGCTGGCCGCACTCAAACTGACGTACGAACCACAGCCCGGCTGGTCTTGTACTGACTTTAGGTGCCTGTCCAGTGCCTTCTTGAAGACAGCCAGGGGTCTATTGGTAATCCCCTTATGCATGCTGGGAGGCAGTTGAACAGTCTTGGACCCCTGACACTTATTGCGTTGTCTCTCAGTTTACTCGTGGCGCCCCTGCTTTTCATTGGGGAAATGTTGCATCTCCTGCCAAGTCTTTTGCTTTCATAGGGAGTGATTTTTTGTGAGCAAGTTTGTTACCAATCCCTCTAGGATTTTCCAAGTGTATATTATCATATATCGTTCGTTCCTGCGTTCCAGGGAATACAATTCAAGGGACTTCAACCGTTCCCAGTAATTTAGGTGCTTTAACGTACTTATGTGTGCTGTGAAATTTCTTTGTTCACTCTCCAGGTCAGCAATTTCGCCTGCCTTGAAGGGAGCAGTTACGTAGTGTACAGCAGTATTCCAGCCTAGAGAGAACAAGCGATTTGAAGAAAATCGTCATGGGCTTGGCGTCCCTAGTTTTGAAGGTTCTCATTATCCAACCTATCATTTTTCTAGCAGATGCGGTAAATACCAAATATTTCTTGCTTCAGGAGGAGATGTATTATTTATCTCTTACACTCCGGAGGAGAGAGAACATGACTTACTAGTTTCATGTCTGGTATCTGTCTTCCCGACGAGCGTTCATAGGGCACAAGATGACACGTCCACCCCACGTCTATTTAACGTACGATTTATTCTGGACGGTCTGGCTCACATACATTTTATTATACAACAGAATGTATATTACAACCTGAAATTAACTTAAATTTGCATGTTTTTCTAAACGATGCATTTATATGTACACTACTCACAGAAGCCTGGAAATATTCTCCACAGGTGAGGAGAGGACCATGTAGTCAACCCTGGTCTCGAGCAACCTGCTCTCCAACTAAGACGTGAGCTTTTCCAGGCAAGTGATGGATCTCCTCCCTCGTCTGAACCTGTTAGTAATAAATCCTCATGACAGGAAGAGGGAGACTCCATCACAGATTGAAACCATAAGTTTCAAATTATTAAATAAAGAAGCTACATAACTATGGGTCATTAGCTTTGATTACTGTAATATATTATTATTATTATTATTATTATTATTATTATTATTATTATTATTATTATTAGATTCAAACAAACAGTAAAATCTCACGGGTTATTTGCTCATCAAAGAAACACACTATATCATATTGCATAAAATTATAGTTCAAGTTTGGTAATATATACCATTAACTATTTTAATCAAGTCAGTACTGCACAACCCAGAGTAAGAACGATATAGGAAACTAAGCATTTAAACACAGCAATAATAGGTATAAAAATGCTTGGTCCTAGGTAGGGGTTGAAACAAAATCAAGTTCCTGGAAGAGGCACTGTGCTTTATAAGTTAGAAATCAACACCAGCAGAAAGTAATATTTTCAATATGGAGTAAGTAGCACAGTGCAATCTTAATGAATACTTTCCTAATAAAAGCCTTATATATAAGGGAAAATGATTGTATTAAAACGAAAATCTTAATTCTTAAAGGGATATATATATATATATATATATATATATATATATATATATATATATATATATATATATATATATATATATATATATATATATTTATATATATTTATATATAGTACCACCTCTATAGCTGGAATGGGGACCCTCATCCTCAGAGAAGACAATAAACGTACCTCAGAGAAAACTCAAGGTTCTCCCCGGAGCTGTTTGAATATTTTCTTCTCCTACCACCCCCTATATATTTTTTATTCTATGTGAACATTTATTAATAAACAAAATACATTTACAGAAAAAAACATAAACATGAATACAATGGCACAATGTATCAAAGATGATGAATTTCCTCCAGCTCCTCCGAGGCTGGACGTGAGCCAAGTATGCGGCAAGCATTTCCCTTCTGGATGGCGACGCTGAGGCGCTGGAACATGAAAGTGGCTGCCCTTGGGTCCCTGGTGGTGTCGATGAGTCTGGAGCCCAATTCTTTAAGGAAACGTGTGGCATTTTTTCCCCATGATCCCAAGGTCTCTGATCCCACTGGGACAAATTGATACTGTTGGCTAATGTCCCTGTACTTGCTGATCTTGTACTCCTCCCTGTGGTCAGCAGCTCCTCCCTGTCGCCCCACACTGTGATGGATATAGGTGTCTGCCAGTGTGGACACACAGGTATAGTCCCATGCTAAGAGCTTGCCATTCTTCCAAGGATAGATGGTGATCCCGTCGGGGCGGTTTGCTGGGTTGTGGGTATTGTTTGCTGCAAGTGATCGTGGCTCCCTCTCGGCAGGGCATCCAGCTGTAGCAAGGGTTCTCTTAATGATGTCGTTGACCTCATTGTGTCTTGCATGCCAGCCCTTGGTTTTGGAACAGTTAAGACCATGTAGACCGTATTTTTCTGCTTGCACTTCGCCGCAAATACACATATATTCTGTGTGAATTGGGGCAGCAAGGCGCAGAGCCACTGCAATACGGAGGGTCTTAGGGTCGAGTCGCGTTCCCATTGCCGATATGGGAACTGTTTGGAGGAAGTCCCCGGAGTGAGGTGCACTCACAGCCTGGAGACGGGCAATCTCCCTATCCGATGTTGCAGCCCTGAGCATGTTGGCAAGCACCTTTTCAGCAATTGGGCTATCCCAGCTTGACTGTTTGTGAGCCAGTGCTGCACTAGGGTTTGGTGCTGGAGCAGCAAGAGTCTCCCATTCGGTGATGGCACTGACATAGCTAGGGTCTTCTATTCCTGCTGAGTCACTGAGGGTGTCAGGAAGAATTTGTCTTATCAACTCGTTTGATGCAATGGAAGAGGATAGGAAAGCTGGTAGAGCAATCTGGGAGGATCTGCGTACTCCTAGCCCTCCAAGCCTGACCGGAAGTGAGGCTTGCAACCACTGTCCATCGTCAAGGGAAAGATTCAATACACTCTCTAGCATGGCCTTCAGGAGAGAGTCATATTCCTTGAGTTTTGGACTGCTGAAGGCTGGGGAGCATCTCAGAAAATAGGTAAGTTTTGGGGTTGACAGGCTCCTGGTGAGTAGGTAGAAGGCATCGTGTGTGTCAATGTCTTTCATCCTGCTTTCCATCGTCCGGAGGTCTGAGACTTTTTTTCCTAGGATCAGATCGATGGCATTGGACCCAAGAGGAGCACCGAGAAGAGTGCTATTGGCTGGATCAATGGCTCGTGCTCCTGGTAAAACGGTACTAATATTCTGGATCAACTGTTGATTGGTAGAAACTATTTCACATTTGGTGGGGTTTAAAGAAAGGCCCAGGCTTTCTCCCATGTCTTTAATTTTACTGATGTCCTCCAGGAGAGATTCTGTTGTGCCAGCTAGGGTACCGTCGTCCAGGAACCAGATATTGAGCTAGCTGGAGAGTGCCTCCGTGACTTCCTTGATGACCAAACAAAATAGAAAGGGGGCGAGAGGGTCCCCCTGTTGCACGCCCTCACACGAGTCAATTTCATGGTCCCCAAACAATAGTTTGGAAGTCACACTATAACACGATTCTATGAAGGGATAAAGGGAAGGGAAGTTTCTATAAACTGCTTGGAGAGCAGCATCCCTTCTGACTGAGTTGAAAGCATTGGCAAAGTCCAATTTGACCAAGGCTTTTTCATAGGACATGTTTTTGATATATACTCGTGCTGTGTGGGCAGCTGCTTCACAGCCCTGTTGAACGCCGAAACCGAGCTGAGTTGGTTTCAGCATTGCAGCAGCCTCTTGACTCACCCTTCTTACTGCAGCCTTGGCGACTAGGCGCCGAAGGGTGTTACCCACTGCAAT
>NC_091322.1:6515023-6542523 GCF_038502225.1 Cherax quadricarinatus | reverse complement strand
ATTAAAGTAAAGGTTGGATGCGAGAAGTGGGTCATAATAAGCGTGTATGCACCTGGAGAAGAGAGGAATGCAGAGGAGAGAGAGAGATTTTGGGAGATGTTAAGTGAATGTATAGGAGCCTTTGCACCAAGTGAGAGAGTAATTGTGGTAGGGGACTTGAATGCTAAAGTAGGAGAAACTTTTAGAGAGGGTGTGGTAGGTAAGTTTGGGGTGCCAGGTGTAAATGATAATGGGAGCCCTTTGATTGAACTTTGTATAGAAAGGGGTTTAGTTATAGGTAATACATATTTTAAGAAAAAGAGGATAAATAAGTATACACGATATGATGTAGGGCGAAATGACAGTAGTTTGTTGGATTATGTATTGGTAGATAAAAGACTGTTGAGTAGACTTCAGGATGTACATGTTTATAGAGGGGCCACAGATATATCAGATCACTTTCTAGTTGTAGCTACACTGAGAGTAAAAGGTAGATGGGATACAAGGAGAATAGAAGCATCAGGGAAGAGAGAGGTGAAGGTTTATAAACTAAAAGAGGAGGCAGTTAGGGTAAGATATAAACAGCTATTGGAGGATAGATGGGCTAATGAGAGCATAGGCAATGGGGTCGAAGAGGTATGGGGTAGGTTTAAAAATGTAGTGTTAGAGTGTTCAGCAGAAGTTTGTGGTTACAGGAAAGTGGGTGCAGGAGGGAAGAGGAGCGATTGGTGGAATGATGATGTAAAGAGAGTAGTAAGGGAGAAAAAGTTAGCATATGAGAAGTTTTTACAAAGTAGAAGTGATGCAAGGAGGGAAGAGTATATGGAGAAAAAGAGAGAGGTTAAGAGAGTGGTGAAGCAATGTAAAAAGAGAGCAAATGAGAGAGTGGGTGAGATGTTATCAACAAATTTTGTTGAAAATAAGAAAAAGTTTTGGAGATTAACAAGTTAAGAAAGCCTAGAGAACAAATGGATTTGTCAGTTAAAAATAGGAGAGGAGAGTTATTAAATGGAGAGTTAGAGGTATTGGGAAGATGGAAGGAATATTTTGAGGAATTGTTAAATGTTGATGAAGATAGGGAAGCTGTGATTTCGTGTATAGGGCAAGGAGGAATAACATCTTGTAGGAGTGAGGAAGAGCCAGTTGTGAGTGTGGGGGAAGTTCGTGAGGCAGTAGGTAAAATGAAAGGGGGTAAGGCAGCCGGGATTGATGGGATAAAGATAGAAATGTTAAAAGCAGGTGGGGATATAGTTTTGGAGTGGTTGGTGCAATTGTTTAATAAATGTATGGAAGAGGGTAAGGTACCTAGGGATTGGCAGAGAGCATGCATAGTTCTTTTGTATAAAGGCAAAGGGGATAAAAGAAAGTGCAAAAATTATAGGGGGATAAGTCTGTTGAGTGTACCTGGTAAAGTGTATGGTAGAGTTATAATTGAAAGAATTAAGAGTAAGACGGAGAATAGGATAGCAGATGAACAAGGAGGCTTTAGGAAAGGTAGGGGGTGTGTGGACCAGGTGTTTACAGTGAAACATATAAGTGAACAGTATTTAGATAAGGCTAAAGAGGTCTTTGTGGCATTTATGGATTTGGAAAAGGCGTATGACAGGGTGGATAGGGGGGCAATGTGGCAGATGTTGCAAGTGTATGGTGTAGGAGGTAGGTTACTGAAAGCAGTGAAGAGTTTTTACGAGGATAGTGAGGCTCAAGTTAGAGTATGTAGGAAAGAGGGAAATTTTTTCCCAGTAAAAGTAGGCCTTAGACAAGGATGTGTGATGTCACCGTGGTTGTTTAATATATTTATAGATGGGGTTGTAAGAGAAGTAAATGCGAGGGTCTTGGCAAGAGGCGTGGAGTTAAAAGATAAAGAATCACACACAAAGTGGGAATTGTCACAGCTGCTCTTTGCTGATGACACTGTGCTCTTGGGAGATTCTGAAGAGAAGTTGCAGAGATTGGTGGATGAATTTGGTAGGGTGTGCAAAAGAAGAAAATTAAAGGTGAATACAGGAAAGAGTAAGGTTATGAGGATAACAAAAAGATTAGGTGATGAAAGATTGAATATCAGATTGGAGGGAGAGAGTATGGAGGAGGTGAACGTATTCAGATATTTGGGAGTGGACGTGTCAGCGGATGGGTCTATGAAAGATGAGGTGAATCATAGAATTGATGAGGGAAAAAGAGTGAGTGGTGCACTTAGGAGTCTGTGGAGACAAAGAACTTTGTCCTTGGAGGCAAAGAGGGGAATGTATGAGAGTATAGTTTTACCAACGCTCTTATATGGGTGTGAAGCGTGGGTGATGAATGTTGCAGCGAGGAGAAGGCTGGAGGCAGTGGAGATGTCATGTCTGAGGGCAATGTGTGGTGTGAATATAATGCAGAGAATTCGTAGTTTGGAAGTTAGGAGGAGGTGCGGGATTACCAAAACTGTTGTCCAGAGGGCTGAGGAAGGGTTGTTGAGGTGGTTCGGACATGTAGAGAGAATGGAGCGAAAAAGAATGACTTCAAGAGTGTATCAGTCTGTAGTGGAAGGAAGGCGGGGTAGGGGTCGGCCTAGGAAGGGTTGGAGGGAGGGGGTAAAGGAGGTTTTGTGTGCGAGGGGCTTGGACTTCCAGCAGGCATGCGTGAGCGTGTTTGATAGGAGTGAATGGAGACAAATGGTTTTTAATACTTCACGTGCTGTTGGAGTGTGAGCAAAGTAACATTTATGAAGGGATTCAGGGAAACCGGCAGGCCGGACTTGAGTCCTGGAGATGGGAAGTACAGTGCCTGCACTCTGAAGGAGGGGTGTTAATGTTGCAGTTTAAAAACTGTAGTGTAAAGCACCCTTCTGGCAAGACAGTGATGGAGTGAATGATGGTGAAAGTTTTTCTTTTTCGGGCCACCCTGCCTTGGTGGGAATCGGCCGGTGTGATAATAAATAAAAAAAAATTTCCTTTGGTTTATATAAATTAGATCCATTTATAACTAATAGAATTTGGGAAGAATTTAATAATACATTAAACAAATAATAAATTTTAAAATTCTTAATTCTTGGGTAGAATGGTTGGTGGGTTGTGTGAAGGACCTGTCTAGTTGAACGAGCGGACCTGCTGCAGTGTTCCCTTTCTTATGAGTCGCATGTCAGGTGTTGCTTTGTAGTGGGATGTGATGGTGAGCTGTGGGCTAGACCCTTTATATGCCTTCCTTTGATGCATTACTTTCATTGTTCCTTGGTAATGTGAGTAGTCACGAAAGCGCTTGGAATTTCTCTATTCTTTCACAGTGGTTGTTTTGCATATATATATATATATATATATATATATATATATATATATATATATATATATATATATATATATATATATATATTTTATCACACTGGCCGATTCCCACCAAGGCAGGGTGGCCCGAAAAAGAAAAACTTTCACCATCATTCACTCCATCACTGTCTTGCCAGAAGGGTGCTTTACACTACAGTTTTTAAACTGCAACATTAACACCCCTCCTTCAGAGTGCAGGCACTGTACTTCCCATCTCCAGGACTCAAGTCCGGCCTGCCGGTTTCCCTGAATCCCTTCATAAATGTTACTTTGCTCACACTCCAACAGCACGTCAAGTATTAAAAACCATTTGTCTCCATTCACTCCTATCAAACACGCTCACGCATGCCTGCTGGAAGTCCAAGCCCCTCGCACACAAAACCTCCTTTACCCCCTCCCTCCAACCCTTCCTAGGCCGACCCCTACCCCGCCTTCCTTCCACTACAGACTGATACACTCTTGAAGTCATTCTGTTTCGCTCCATTCTCTCTACATGTCTGAACCACCTCAACAACCCTTCCTCAGCCCTCTGGACAACAGTTTTGGTAATCCCGCACCTCCTCCTAACTTCCAAACTACGAATTCTCTGCATTATATTCACACCACACATTGCCCTCAGACATGACATCTCCACTGCCTCCAGCCTTCTCCTCGCTGCAACATTCATCACCCACGCTTCACACCCATATAAGAGCGTTGGTAAAACTATACTCTCATACATTCCCCTCTTTGCCTCCAAGGACAAAGTTCTTTGTCTCCACAGACTCCTAAGTGCACCACTCACTCTTTTTCCCTCATCAATTCTATGATTCACCTCATCTTTCATAGACCCATCCGCTGACACGTCCACTCCCAAATATCTGAATACGTTCACCTCCTCCATACTCTCTCCCTCCAATCTGATATTCAATCTTTCATCACCTAATCTTTTTGTTATCCTCATAACCTTACTCTTTCCTGTATTCACCTTTAATTTTCTTCTTTTGCACACCCTACCAAATTCATCCACCAATCTCTGCAGCTTCTCTTCAGAATCTCCCAAGAGCACAGTGTCATCAGCAAAGAGCAGCTGTGACAACTCCCACTTTGTGTGTGATTCTTTATCTTTTAACTCCACGCCTCTTGCCAAGACCCTCGCATTTACTTCTCTTACAACCCCATCTATAAATATATTAAACAACCACGGTGACATCACACATCCTTGTCTAAGGCCTACTTTTACTGGGAAAAAATTTCCCTCTTTCCTACATACTCTAACTTGAGCCTCACTATCCTCGTAAAAACTCTTCACTGCTTTCAGTAACCTACCTCCTACACCATACACTTGCAACATCTGCCACATTGCCCCCCTATCCACCCTGTCATACGCCTTTTCCAAATCCATAAATGCCACAAAGACCTCTTTAGCCTTATCTAAATACTGTTCACTTATATGTTTCACTGTAAACACCTGGTCCACACACCCCCTACCTTTCCTAAAGCCTCCTTGTTCATCTGCTATCCTATTCTCCGTCTTACTCTTAATTCTTTCAATTATAACTCTACCATACACTTTACCAGGTACACTCAACAGACTTATCCCCCTATAATTTTTGCACTCTCTTTTATCCCCTTTGCCTTTATACAAAGGAACTATGCATGCTCTCTGCCAATCCCTAGGTACCTTACCCTCTTCCATACATTTATTAAATAATTGCACCAACCACTCCAAAACTATATCCCCACCTGCTTTTAACATTTCTATCTTTATCCCATCAATCCCAGCTGCCTTACCCCCTTTCATTTTACCTACTGCCTCACGAACTTCCCCCACACTCACAACTGGCTCTTCCTCACTCCTACAAGATGTTATTCCTCCTTGCCCTATACACGAAATCACAGCTTCCCTATCTTCATCAACATTTAACAATTCCTCAAAATATTCCCTCCATCTTCCCAATACCTCTAACTCTCCATTTAATAACTCTCCTCTCCTTTTTTTAACTGACAAATCCATTTGTTCTCTAGGCTTTCTTAACTTGTTAATCTCACTCCAAAACTTTTTCTTATTTTCAACAAAATTTGTTGATAACATCTCACCCACTCTCTCATTTGCTCTCTTTTTACATTGCTTTACCACTCTCTTAACCTCTCTCTTTTTCTCCATATACTCTTCCCTCCTTGCATCACTTCTACTTTGTAAAAACTTCTCATATGCTAACTTTTTCTCCCTTACTACTCTCTTTACATCATCATTCCACCAATCACTCCTCCTCCCTCCTGCACCCACTTTCCTGTAACCAGGAAAGTGGGGTAGGTTTAAAAATGTAGTGTTAGTGTTCAGCAGAAGTTTGTGGTTACAGGAAAGTGGGTGCGGGAGGGAAGAGGAGCGATTGGTGGAATGAGATGTAAAGAGAGTAGTAAGGGAGAAAAAGTTAGCATATGAGAAGTTTTTATAAAGTAGAAGTGATGCAAGGAGGGAAGAGTATATGGAGAAAAAGAGAGAGGTTAAGAGAGTGGTGAAGCAATGTAAAAAGAGAGCAAATGAGAGAGTGGGTGAGATGTTATCAACAAATTTTGTTGAAAATAAGAAAAAGTTTTGGAGTGAGATTAACAAGTTAAGAAAGCCTAGAGAACAAATGGATTTTTCAGTTAAAAATAGGAGAGGAGAGTTATTAAATGGAGAGTTAGAGGTATTGGGAAGATGGAGGGAATATTTTGTGGAATTGTTAAATGTTGATGAAGATAGGGAAGCTGTGATTTCGTGTATAGGGCAAGGAGGAATAACATCTTGTAGGAGTGAGGAAGAGCCAGTTGTGAGTGTGGGGGAAGTTCGTGAGGCAGTAGGTAAAATGAAAGGGGGTAAGGCAGCTGGGATTGATGGGATAAAGATAGAAATGTTAAAAGCAGGTGGGGATATAGTTTTGGAGTGGTTGGTGCAATTATTTAATAAATGTATGGAAGAGGGTAAGGTACCTAGGGATTGGCAGAGAGCATGCATAGTTCCTTTGTATAAAGGCAAAGGGGATAAAAGAGAGTGCAAAAATTATAGGGGGATAAGTCTGTTGAGTATACCTGGTAAAGTGTATGGTAGAGTTATAATTGAAAGAATTAAAAGTAAGACGGAAAATAGGATAGCAGATGAACAAGGAGGCTTTAGGAAAGGTAGGGGGTGTGTGGACCAGGTGTTTACAGTGAAACATATAAGTGAACAGTATTTAGATAAGGCTAAAGAGGTCTTTGTGGCATATGTGGATTTGGAAAAGGCGTATGACAGGGTGGATAGGGGGGCAATGTGGCAGATGTTGCAAGTGTATGGTGTAGGAGGTAGGTTACTGAAAGCAGTGAAGAGTTTTTACGAGGATAGTGAGGCTCAAGTTAGAGTATGTAGGAAAGAGGGAAATTTTTTCCCAGTAAAAGTAGGCCTTAGACAAGGATGTGTGATGTCACCGTGGTTGTTTAATATATTTATAGATGGGGTTGTAAGAGAAGTAAATGCGAGGGTCTTGGCAAGAGGCGTGGAGTTAAAAGATAAAGAATCACACACAAAGTGGGAGTTGTCACAGCTGCTCTTTGCTGATGACACTGTGCTCTTGGGAGATTCTGAAGAGAAGTTGCAGAGATTGGTGGATGAATTTGGTAGGGTGTGCAAAAGAAGAAAACTAAAGGTGAATACAGGAAAGAGTAAGGTTATGAGGATAACAAAAAGATTAGGTGATGAAAGATTGAATATCAGATTGGAGGGAGAGAGTATGGAGGAGGTGAACGTATTCAGATATTTGGGAGTGGACGTGTCAGCAGATGGGTCTATGAAAGATGAGGTGAATCATAGAATTGATGAGGGAAAAAGAGTGAGTGATGCACTTAGGAGTCTGTGGAGACAAAGAACTTTGTCCTTGGAGGCAAAGAGGGGAATGTATGAGAGTATAGTTTTACCAACGCTCTTATATGGGTGTGAAGCATGGGTGATGAATGTTGCAGCGAGGAGAAGGCTGGAGGCAGTGGAGATGTCATGTCTGAGGGCAATGTGTGGTGTGAATATAATGCAGAGAATTCGTAGTTTGGAAGTTAGGAGGAGGTGCGGGATTACCAAAACTGTTGTCCACAGGACTGAGGAAGGGTTGTTGAGGTGGTTCGGACATGTAGAGAGAATGGAGCGAAACAGAATGACTTCAAGAGTTTATCAGTCTGTAGTGGAAGGAAGGCGGGGTAGGGGTCGGCCTAGGAAAGGTTGGAGGGAGGGGGTAAAGGAGGTTTTGTGTGCGAGGGGCTTGGACTTCCAGCAGGCATGCGTGAGCGTGTTTGATAGGAGTGAATGGAGACAAATGGTTTTTAATACTTGACGTGCTGTTGGAGTGTGAGCAAAGTAACATTTATGAAGGGATTCAGGGAAACCGGCAGGCCGGACTTGAGTCCTGGAGATGGGAAGTACAGTGCCTGCACTCTGAAGGAGGGGTGTTAATGTTGCAGTTTAAAAACTGTAGTGTAAAGCACCCTTCTGGCAAGACAGTGATGGAGTGAATGATGGTGAAAGTTTTTCTTTTTCGGGCCACCCTGCCTTGGTGGGAATCGGCCAGTGTGATAATAAAATATATATATATATATATATATATATATATATATATATATATATATATATATATATATATATATATATATATATATATATATATATATATATATATATATACAGGCGTCCCCCAACTTACGAACAAGTTACGTTCCAGAAGGCTGTTCGTAGCTTGAATTGTTCGTAAGTCCTTATTTTGCCATTTTTCTATTGTTACAATTATTATTATTGTTTTTAATATCATTATTATTGTTGTTCTCTCTCTGCGCCATTGTTCGTTGAAAATTTAAAGACAATACTGTACAGTATCAGCAATGTACGGTTCTTAATACTAAACCATATTTTAAAAATAAATACCATAATAAAAACTTCTTACCCTTTTAATTGGTACAATAAACTAACACCACAGTCTGTTCGTATGTCCGAATGTTCGTAACTCGAATGTTCGTAAGTAGAGAAGCATCTATATATGCAGTACAATCGCAGACAGGTTATCTAATGCAAAACAAGCCAGGGGGGGGAATCTTCAGCTTAAGATCTTTCACACGTCTCCTTTCGTCATCAGGAGCAGCAACAGGTGGATTTAGGGGAAGTTTCCCTAGAGTAAAGGTAGCATCTTGACGCCAACCAGTTCCCCTCAGAACTTCCCTTCAATCCATCTGTTGCTGGTCTTGCAGCATTTCATATCTCCTGAGGACTCACGGAGACGTGTGAAAGATGTTGAGCTGAAGATTTCCGACCCCCTGTGGCTTGTCTTGCATATATTATCACTCAGAAAGACACTATACATGAAATGTGTTTGTAAGCGTGTAGGTTCCTTATAACAGAGGTTCTCCAGTGCGGTCTGCATATGCTATATATGTTGACTTGTATATTAAGAACATAAGAAAGAGGACTGCAGCAGACCTTTTGGCCCATGCAGGCAGGTCCAATTTTTCTACCGGCTTAAGCCAATGCCCTAACCTAGTCAGGTCAGTCGCATTTACTTAAGGAAAGAGCACGGCATCTGACCTAGTAGCATAAGCTAGTCAGGTCCAACTCACACCCACCCACACCTACTCATGTATTTATCTAACCTATTTTTAAAACTACACAACGTTTTAGCTTCTATGACGGTACTCGGGAGTTTGTTCCACTCATCCACAACTCTATTACCAAACCAGTGCTTTCTTATATCCTTCCTGAATCTGAAATTTTCCAGCTTAAACCCATTGCTGCGAGTCCTGTCTAGGCTAGATATTTTTAGCACGCTATTTACATCCCCTTTATTTATTCCTGTTTTCCATTTATACACCTCAATCATATCCCCCCCTAATTCTACGTCTTTCTAGAGAGTGCAGATTCAGGGTCCTCAGTCTATCCACATAGGGATGATTTCTGATACATGGGATCAACTTTGTCATCCTCCTTTGTACGTTTTCTAGTGCATTTGTATCCATTCTATAATACGGTGACCAGAACTGTGCAACATAATCTAAATGAGGCCTAACCAAAGATATATAGAGTTGAAGAACAACCTGAGGACTTCTGTTATTTATACTTCTTGATATGAAGCCAAGGATTTAGTTAGCTTTATTGCGAACACTTATGCACTGTTGTCTTGGTTTCAGATTACTGCTAACCAGAATTCCTAAATCCTTTTTGCAATCGGTATTATTAAGATCTACATTATTTAGTTTATATGTGGCATGGTTATTTTCCTGTCCAACATTTAGAACTTTGCATTTGTCTATATTAAACTGCATCTGCCACTTCTCCGATCACTGCATCAGTCTATTCAAATCATCCTGGAGTGCTCTAATGTCCTCATTAGAATGAATTGGACTGTCCATTTTGATGTCATCAGCAAATTTGCTTATATCGCTATTTATTCCCTCATCTATGTCGTTTATGTAAATTGTGAACAAGGGGTCCAACATTTACCCCTGAGGAACACCGTTTGTGAAGTGCCCCCATTCTGATTTCTCCCCACTTATGCAAACTCTCTGCTGCCTATTTGTCAACCATGCCTCTACCCAGGAAAAAAATTCTCCTCCTATTCCACATGGAATAGGAGAATTTTTTTCCTGGGTAGAGGCATAGTTTACAAGTAGGCAGCAGAAACTTAAGTTTCCTCAATAGCCTCTGATGTGGAACTATATTGAAAGCCTTACCATGATGTACCTCCTTAAATACCTTAGTGAAAAAAGTTAGTAAATTCGTAAGACAGGAACGCCCCTTTGTAAAACCGTGCAGAGATTCATTAATCAGTTTATGCCTTTCAAGATGGTTATGAATTGCCTCGGCAGTTATTGATTCCATAAATTTTCCCACTATGTAGGTAAGACTCGTTAAACATATAAATAAAGTTGCAGTTTATTTTTCGTTTTTTAATTTTGTTAATTTTATGTTTTAAAGTTAATTCATCGCATATAAAACATACTTTTCAGCTGTATTCTCCATACAACTGGATTCAATAAATTATTTTGAATTTGAATGCTTCCTGTGTTTTCAGGATTCTGTGGACTTTCAAATCTATTAGGTAATTGTGATTTACACAAATTTATTTAGGGTTAATAACCAAAAAAGTTCGGCCACCTCTGGAGCCTAGGCGACACGTTTTTGAATAAGGCTACCTGTTGCACACGTCTTACTTGACTCTCCATTTTACTCGGAGACGCTTTAAAAGAAGGGATGCCTTGTTGATGGTGAGTGGCTCCTGATTCAAGGAACTGGAGCTACCCTCCCCTTTCTTGGATCCTGATTACCTCTCATTCCTCAGGCGTTGTATGACTTGTGTTTAGTGCTTCCCCAGAAATATAATAGACTCGATGAACATAACCTTATGTTAGAAACGAACAAAATGATGATGTTTTTACAGCAACGTTTCTGAATCTTTCGTCATTTCTGACATGCTGTCACACTGAATCCCCTCCCTTGCCTCTCCCCCCTCCTTTTTATTTAAAAATTAAAGTGATTTAGTCCTTTGTTTCATTTTTCAACTTGTATGAAACAAAGCTTTAAATTACATCTTGACAAAGATATTGAAGAAATATATATTTGATTAAAAAGGTTTTAAACAAATCACATTTTAATGGGATTGTTTTTTAACACGACTCCTTACAATTATGAAGGTATTATGTTATAAACTGTATGTGAGCAGAGACGTGCCAACACGAGCACACTGATGTCGGTATGATGATCCTGGAGACAAAACTATTGCTGGAGATACAAACAAGGCTCCACACCTTAAACTTATTTTAACAGAATTCTCTCTCTCTCTCTCTCTCTCTCTCTCTCTCTCTCTCTCTCTCTCTCTCTCTCTCTCTCTCTCTCTCTCTCTCTCTCTCTCTCTTATTTTAAGTTTCCATTTCATATCCCTGTATGGTATTTTACATAACACAGGAGTTACCACTACCCAGAGACCAAGCACCAATACCAACTACTACACACCGGAAGTAACTACTTCCTCCCTACTTATTAAACACTTTCTCCTTTATTACTAAATAATCCGTGCGTGTCCCATCCCATCTTCCTAAGACGACGTTGCACTGTCGACGGTCTTAGAAAAGGGAAGCTAAAACTACTTTTCGAGAGTATGTTTCATACGATTTTTTTTATAGACAGCATTTCTGTGTTTACTCATTCTTGCTACTTCAAGTGGGCATACTTCCCCATCATACATTTCTGCACTTATTTTTTTTTACTTTTGGTTCGAATATGTGATTTTTAATGTTACAAAAACAACGTACGTTGAGAAAATAGTTACTGCGCAGGTCAGAAATCCGTGTGTGTGTGTGTGTGTGTATATGTGTGTGTGTGTGTGTGTGTTCGGATGTACCGTGGTTGCTCGCCCCACTTCCTCTGCTGTTATATCCTCGAGTTTTTCTTAGGATAGGTTGTATCTTTCTCCCCACTACACGCTCACGCACCGCCTCATTCAAGAATAAAGTGCCCTCGTTATTTTATAGTAATCACTAAACACCCCACCTCCCCCACTGTCAGCCCCCATCTCTGTGCTCCTTCAGCCCCCTCCCCCCACCAGTTCATGGTACCGAACACTTGCGTAGCTAATCGCGTTACTAAAAACTTGACTTAGAAACAGCCACTAATGGTATCTACAGCACCACTCTTGGCCACTAATATTGCTGCCCTACCTATTACTGCTGCTAATATTGCAACAACTTTTTCTTAAATTACCATACTACTACTACTACTACCACCATACTAGTTACCTCTGTACTACCACTGTGCTATTACTACCATACTAGGTACCACTGTACTAATAAACTATACTACCACTACCAATATAACATACGAACTCCTTCGTTTTGTACTATTAATACCACCCTGCATCTAATTACTGCCTATAAACTATTATAATTATGGTACTTCTCTAATATTATCTCAGTAACTTCTATTTCCATACATTCCTTCATTAACCACTTGTTAACTACTGCCTCACTAACTACTGCTTCATTAGCTACTTCCCAACTACTGCCTCAGTAACTACTTCCTATCTCCTTACTAACTACCAGCTCCCTACTAATAAAGCCAGTAACTACCACTGCCCTATTCCTCTCCTCCCCGCGCAGGACTTCCCGATGTGGATCCTGTGGGCGTGGCATCCTCACGACCCTGGCGAGGACCTTCACCCAGAATACCACCAGAACAACAGAGGAGCCCGCCGCCTCTGCATCCTCCGGTCGGACTGCTGGCCACCATCACCACCGCCACCCACCAGGGGCGCCGCCGCCTCCCTCACCGCCACCGTCGCTGTTGCTGCTGCCTCCTGCCTCCTGGTCCTCCTTCCACAGTTGCACCTTCTCTTATGAGCTCAGGGAGAGCTCCTGTGTAAACCGCCTGTGTGTGTGTGTTTTTGTTTTTGGTTTCCTCCCTTCGCCAAGGGAGGTTGTATTAGGTTGTATGGGTAACTTTAGTTTGGGGATGATTATAGTGATGGTCATGATATTTACAAATGAAGGTAATAAATATTCAGTATTTTGAGCTTGGGGGAAATGTTACAGCTGGGCCTTGGAAACGGAAGGGAGGGGGGGATGGTGCAGTGGAAGACTCAAGTAGGGCCTTATTGTGTGCACACGTTTGTATGCGTGTGTGTGGTGTGCGTGTTTGTGTATGTGTGTGTGTATTTTGAAGCACACGCATGCGTGTAGGAAAGAGGAACAATACAATGTGATGATTCCTACACGCGTCACTTCTTCCCCATTAATGAGGCACGGAAACTCTCTCGCCTCTCACCATGCTCTCTAACTTAGGAAACTGTAATTCATTCTCTCTCTCTCTCTCTCTCTCTCTCTCTCTCTCTCTCTCTCTCTCTCTCTCTCACACACACACATACACACACACACACACACACACACACACACACACACACACACACACACACACACACACACACGCACGCACGCACGCACCTACGGAATTGAAGAACCAAAATCATATACCAACGAGGAAGATAGAACAGTAATACCAGTCGTGTTAGGGAATTTAAGGAATTAAAAATGAAACGCATGAAAATCAATTAGAGGGTAGGTATAAAAATTATAAAGAGAAAATAAGATCTGCCAGTTATGGTTACTTGTCAATATTTCAACCCATTTTCTATGTTTGGAGCAGTGTAAACATCCAGGGAAGACTGTGTTAAGTGTGGCAGTCTATATCCCTGTTCTTTCTTTCAAGACCTCAGACTTGGGAATGTCGTATACATTCAGCCTTTGGTAATGATCAAATTAAGGCTTCCATCTAATGAGATTATGTAATGATCAAAATGAGTTTTTCAGGTACTGGTAATAAAAGTATTCCTATATGTTTGGACACGAGTGAGTCAGAATTTAGTGTCTTCAGCATTTCAATTTGTATATTGGTAAATTTAATTACTTTTTTTTTCTGGAAACCATCACTAAGCTGTCAAAAGTCGTCACTCCTGAAACAATCTCTTTATTCAGGGTAAACACACTGAAGCTTCTTAGGGATGACGCAAGTTCCTCCGTCTTCTAATATGTTAATTTTTCAACTATAATCTACCTTGTCCATAACTACTAACGCATTTGCTTTGTCTATTTCGTAAGGTGAAGTCCAGGATCTTTCCTTAATTCATGGTATAACTTAACAAATCTTTGATGACAATTGTGTTGCAGAGACCTAAGCTTTGCAACGCAATTGTCCTCAAAGATTTGTTAAGTTATGCCATGAATTAAGGAAAGATCCTTGACTTCACCTTACGAAATAGACAAAGCAAATGCAATAGTAATTATGGACAAGGTAGATTATAGTTGAAAAATAACATGTTATTAGAAGACTTGGGAACTTATGTGCCTCTTAAATATATCATTAAGCTTATAGACGTCATTTTAATAAAGCTTTCATATGTTCTTGGCTAATCAAAATAAGTCATTCTTTTTTTTATCGTCCCCCTTTAAGTTTTTTTTACTATACTGAGGTGCGTGTTATCTAAAAAAAAAAAAAAGCCTTTTTTTTTTTAACAAATTGAAACATTGCTAAATTTGTTTAGTAAAATGACACAAGTGCAACTAATCCAACATTTTATTGTGGCAATGTTTCGCTCTCCAGGAGCTTTGTCAAGCCGTGAAGAGCAAAACGTTGCTACAATAAAATATCACATTAGTTGCACTTGTGTCCTTTTAACATACTGTTGGTAATTCTACCAACATTATTACAATGCTAAATTTGTTGAATCATGTTTTCTGTAATCAGAAATGTTACATTCGTAAGAAACCTGACGCAGGAGTCAACGAAGTTAGCTACATTAGTTAATTAGATTATCTTGGAACAAGACTTTGTGCATTCTTCTTCAAAACATATGCAAATAAATTTTTTCTTACCCCCCCCCCCCCTTAGCGATCGGCATTAATTTCCACAAGACGGTAAAGTAGTCTTGATCCAACCTTCATCTTTCTCTTCTTCTTTTTTCAAAGGTTGTATCATCATCCATTCACATTCGATCGTCACTTTTTAATTTGATCATCGAAATGTGACCGACATCACTTTTTTTTTTTTTTCGTCAGATTGTTTGAATTTAACCGTTGTCGCGGAGGTGGTCGTCACTGCTCACGTCAAGGTAACCTCAGTTAGCAGTTGTCGTCATGACGTTTCTCAGGAAAATGTGTGTTCGTGATAACCCCCGCGTCAGTGCTACACTCGGGTCCTTGAATACTTCCTAAGGTCCTTGAATCCTTCGTGTCCTTGAATACTTCCTAAGGTCCTTGAATCCTTCGTGTCCTTGAATACTTCCTAAGGTCCTTGAATCCTTCGTGTCCTTGAATACTTCCTAAGGTCCTTGAATCCTTCGTGTCCTTGAATACTTCCTAAGGTCCTTGAATCCTTCGTGTCCTTGAATATTTCCTAAGGTCCTTGAATCCTTCGTGTCCTTGAATACTTCCTAAGGTCCTTGAATATTTCCTAAGGTCCTTGAATCCTTCGTGTCCTTGAATACTTCCTAATATCCTTGAATATTTCCTAAGGTCCTTGAATTCTTCCTAAGAGCCTTGAATTTTTCCTAAAGCTCTTGAATACTTCCTGAGGTCCCTGAATCTTTCCTACGGTCCTTGAATATTTCCTAAGGACTTTGAATCCTTCCTCGTGTCCTTGAATACTTCCTAAGGTCCTTGAGGCCTTCGTGTCCTTGAATACTTCCTAAGGTCTTCCGTGTCCTTGAATACTTCCTAAGGTCCTTCATGTCCTTGAATACTTCCTAAGGTCGATGAATCCTTCCTCGTGCCCTAGAATCCTTCCTCCTCGTGTCCCTGAATATTTCCTAAGGTCCTTGAATCCTTCCTAACGTCCTTGAATCCTTCCTACGGTTCTTGAATATTTTCTAAGGTCCTTGAATCCTTTCTACGGTCCTCGAATATTTTCTAAGGTCCTTGAATCCTTCCTAAGAGCTTGAATTCTTCCTAGTGTCCTTGACTCCTCCCTCAAACGTTTAGATCCTTCCTAAGAGCCTTTAATCCTTCCTAATATCCTTGACTCGTCTCTATGGCCCTTGAATCCTTCCTGAGAGCCTTGAATACCTAATAAGATCCTTCTTTCTGATGTCCCTAAATCCTTCCTCGTGTCCTTTAATACTTCCTAAGGTCCTTGAATTCTTACTAAGAACCTTCCTAAGGTCCTTGAATTCTTCTTACGACCCTTTCTAACGTTCTTGAATCCTTAAGAACCTTCCTAAGGTCCTTGAATCCTTCTTACGACCCTTTCTAACATTCTTGAATCCTTAAGAACCTTCCTAAGGTTCTTGAATCCTTCTTCGTGTCTTTCATTCCTTTCTAAGGTCCTTTAATTCTTCCTAGTGTCCTTGAATCCTTCATAGTGTCCTTTAATACTTCCTCCTCGTATCCCTAAATCCTCCTTCAGAGCCTTAAACTTTCCTGTCTTTAAATCTTCCATATCCTTGAAATATTCATATCCTTGATTCCTTCCTAAAGTCCTTGAATCTTTCCTCATATCCTTGAATCCTCTGTTCCCGAATCCTTCATGTTCTTAAATCCTACACGTTCTTGAGTTTGTGTCCCTGAATCCTTTGTCCTTGACTCCTTCATGACCCTGAATATTTTCCCAGAGCCTTGGCTCCATAGATCCTTAATCTTCACGGATCCTTAGGTCCATAATGCTCACGGATCCTTAGGTCCTTAATCCTCAGGGATCCTTAGGTCCTTAATCTTCACGGATCCTTAGGCCCTTAATCCTCACAGATCCTTGAATCTGTCCTATTGAATTCTTATTCACATCCTTGACATCTTTAGGTCCTTGAATTTAAAACTGTGACAACTGTATAGGTCTAAGATCGTGACAACAGTATATGCCTACAACCGTGACAACGGTATATGCCCAAAACCGTGACAACAGCATAGTCCCACAACCATGATAGTATAGGCCTACAATCGATACAGACGAGACAGTATAAACCTACAATTGTGACAGCAATGTAGGCCTACAATCCTGACAAAAGTATAGAATTACAACGGTGACAACAATAAGACCTACATCCTTTATTACCGTTATGACCACACTATAGGCCTACAGCTGTGACCACAGACTTGAACTATGACTGCAGTATACACCATGCTATGAATGACATTCGGCAGGATGTGGAAGAAGTCATTCCTTGTCAGAATACTGTTGTCAGTTTGGATCAGCCAAATCCACTTTATTGCTAAAATAAATAAAGTGATTTTCAAAAATCCACGTGGTCTTCCACGTGGAGAATCCCATATTGAGAGGGCTACATAGCGGATAGGAAAGTGGTTGGAAGACTGCGAGTGTTGATATTTCAGTACAAGCAGAAGTGTCGTCGCCTGGCACTGTCGACTCCATCATGAAGGTGTCACGTATTGCTCGTATGAGACTCGCACATCGGATAACTGCCAGCAGCCTTTATCTGTGTAGACTACGTAGCCAAAAGCTTTGACCACTGGTGGTTTACTCTGAGGAAGGAAGTCCCCTGTTTTCTATCACATTAGTTTCCATTTGCAACTTTTATTATTCTCCTGTGTACGACTAGTACGGGAACAAAACTTTCTCCTATTCACAAACTTGCACCATGGTGCTTCACGTTAGTCTCACATTTTATACACGCTGGCTGCCAGGTCATGTGCAAGACATAACCAGTGTCCCAGTCACAGGCTCTTGGTCTAAACCAAAGCGAAGAATTTATTATGTACTGAACAAATGGTGGGTTTGAACTTACTCACATTATACGAGTTTAAACTTACATTATACGAGTTTAAACTTAGGATGGACTGTTATGTGGATGGTCAAGAGACATCACCATGAGCAGAACAAAATTTTACTATGCAAATTTGCTTTATAGGTTAAACCAACGAATGTTGTGATGGAAGACATAAGCAACCCATTCACAAAGCAGAGTGATGACGTGTTAAACTAAACACCAAAGAAATATGCAATGCAACTATTGCAAGATCAGCTCAAAAGGCACAGCAGACAAGACATTATCAGTGCAATGCCCCGGTACCGGTGGGGATTGAACTTGCGGCAAGTGAGTCGTAAAACTCCAGGCCAGCACGTAAGCCACCGGGCCAGCTGGCTACAATAAGAGACATCCAACTAGGTATTTTTATACATCATAGGAAGGCTTGCATGGGTCCCACTGTGGGACCCGTGCTAGCATTCCTATGGTATATAAAGATACCTAGTTAGATTAATCATATTGCAGACAAATGGCCCAGTAGCTTACGCGCTGGCCTGGAGTTTTAAGATTTTGTGATTCAGTACAATGCCTACGTAACTGAGCGACTGCTGGGCAAGAGACCCCTTACTAAACCCAACTGTCAAAAATTGACTCCTGTCTGGATAACTTTCCAGCCCCATCCCCAAACATCTTGCTGCTTGGTGACTTCAATCTAAGACACACAGAATGGAAGAATATAGTAAATAATGTCGTAGCAGAAACAATCCCTGGAGGTAGCTCAGATGAAATGTCACACACACAGGAGCTGCTGAATTTCTGCAACAAACACACCCTAAATCAGCAGATAGTGGAGCCAACAAGACTGGAGAACACACTGGACCTTATTTTCACAAATAATGAGGACCTGGTAAGGAATATAACAATATAAAAAACAACAAATTATGATCACAATCTAATCGAAGTCCAGACTTGCATGCGCAGGAGTCCTGATCGGCAAGATGCATACAGTTATGAGGGTACCTTTACCAAATTCAACTTCAACAACAAGAACATCATCTGGGATCAGGTAAACTATGCCCTAAATGAAACATGTTGGGAGGACATCTCAAATTACATGGACCCTAACCAATGCCTCGAAAAGATCACCCTCCTGGTAGCTGAAGTATGTTCAAGGTATATTCCTATAAGACAAAAGAAAAGAAGTAAACTGGAGAGAGAGAGATGCTCCCTCTACAGGAGAAGACGAAGAATCATTGAGCGCCTCAAGAATGCCAGATTATCTGATACACGGAAGGAAGTGCTAACCAGGGAAGTGGAAAATATTGACCTGAAGTTAAAGGACTCATACAGGATCCAGGAGAGTCAAGAGGAGCAGAGAACCAGATTTATCCACTATCAATATCGTAGAATGGCAATCTACGCTTATGGGCAAAGTCTCGTCTGTTTTCTCATACACACAAAGGTAGCCCTGAGACAGATGTAATTATTGATGGAGCTGTTGTAGTAAACACTGATGTCCACGGACGGCAAGACTTGACTACGCACTGAAGGTTTTCCATATGTCAACAGACACCTTTAAAGGACTAGTCGGGTGAATATCGTGTTGAACAGTTAAATAAACACTGAAATCATAGACCAGAATGAAACGTAGAAATTGCTTTAGAATAAGAATGAAAGTGTCAAACAGCTTGAAACAAACCATCTGCAGTTTCTTCGTGACGACGAAAACAAGTCAAAATTATCTGACCTTGGTACGCAGGTAGGACAGATTGTAACGGATAAGCAGCTAATTGCAACGTGGATTCAAAGATTTTAGTAACTGATTTATTAGACACATATGCAACACTTGGGTATCTTTAATGAGGAAATGTTTCGCCAAACAGTGGCTTCATCAGTCCATACTAAGGAGAAATGGTGAAGAACAGGAGGAGCTTGAGGTAATCAGTCCCTCATCCTTGAGTCTATTTAATCAGAATACAGCATTTGTGCGAAGAAGTGGCTTATATACTGTAGGCAGGTGAGGTGCAGCAGTCGTAGGTGGTATCACATTTGACAAATCCAAATGTGGAAGTAGGTCATGCCTAAAGGTTAGGCAAGTGAAGAATTCCCAGTATTAAGATCCCAAGATGTTGCTGTGTCTGACAGGAATGTAGATGAATGGTTCAGAGAACCGACAAGTTGATGAAGTCACTGTATGGCGAAACGTTTCCTCATTGAAGATACCCAAGTGTTGCACATGTGTCTAATTTATCAACTTGTCGGTTCTCTGACCTATTCATCTACATTTTAGTAAGTGTCTAGACGACACAAGTCAACTTGCTCCTAACAACCAGGTAGAAGCAGCTATCCGTATGCTTATGCGTGTAGCTGGTGCGGTGAGCCAGGGGATACAGAACGTACATTGCTCACAATAAACACTAATGTACTGGCCATTGCGTGTGCTCCTAGAATAAATATCGAGGCACTGTGGGTAGCGTTTGGAATGAGCCAGCACTTGCAGCACATCCTGCCCATGAGGTTGCCACATCACTCAGACCTGACAAGGCAAAAATCCATGGCCATGTTCCACGCATATACCTCTTCTGTTACATCATTCACAACCAAGGAGGGAAAGGCTACGTGGGGAACCCGGAAAGCTTATGACCTCTGCCTCTCTAGCATTGTCAGAAGCCTCAGATGTGGTGTTAATAGAAATTCGGGCAGTTTTTAAGAACTTCACCATCCTACTCTGTTATCCAACCAGCATGAAAGAGAACGTTGATGAGGCTCGTTATGTGGTGTTCACAAAGAGAGAACGAGGCATGGAGCACATTCATCCCACCAAAAACGATCTGGTACATTACATTGACCGAGCAGTGAATCAATGAGAATTCACTGTAGTCCCAGCATGCCGCCCTCTCGAGATTGCAAGCTGATTGGATCCCGACAAGTGGAAATCATTATGGACATCATATCTTTGGGCTAGCAAGGCTTCTCGGAAACTTGTAGGTGCAAAAGAAAGGGTTTCAGAGGTGTATGCAAGTGTAGAGAAGCAGCCTTAAATTGTACAGCTTTGTCATTGTGATTAGTATGACAGTGTGTATAGAAATTGATGACAGAGATAGTATGACTATCAGTGTGTATAGAAGGTGATGGCAAAAATAGTACGATAGTGTATATAGAAGGTGATGGCTAAGATAGTATGACATTGTATATAGAAAGTGATGGCAAAGATAGTTTGACAGTGTATATAGAAGTTGATGGCAAAGATAGTATGACAGTCAGTGTGTACAGAAGGTGATGACAAAATCTTTTAATAAATTTAGTTACACTCTATTTCAAAATTAAATCGTAAGTGTTATTTTTGAGATTACATCATTCATACTGTATAACATAGTTTGTTTACCATCTAAACATTGTAAATGACGCCTCAAATATAAACTTATGATTGGTTACAAAGACAAGATATTAAACACTTGTAATGTAGGGAAAATGTAAATCTTAAGTTGTGACCCATTACTGTCATGCTAACACGTGAACTGATAGACCTAGCACAAAAATATTTTTTTTTTTTTTGGGGGGGGGAATGTTAGGATGAAGATGTCAAGATTAAAATGTCAGAATGAATATGTCAGAATGAATATGTCAGGATGAAAATGTCAGGATGAAGATGTCAGGATGAAGATGTCAGGATGAAGATGTCAGGATGAAGATGTCAGGATGAAAATGTCAGGATGAAGATGTCAGGATGAAGATGTCAGGATGAAAATGTCAGGATGAAGATGTTAGGATGGAAATGTCAGGATGAAGATGTCAGGATGAAGATGTCAGGATGAAAATGTCAGGATGAAGATGTCAGGATGAAGATGTCAGGATGAAAATGTCAGGATGAAAATGTCAGAATGAAAATGTCAGGATGAAGATGTCAGGATGAAGATGTCAGGATGAAAATGTCAGGATGAAGATGTCAGGATGAAGATGTCAGGATGAAGATGTCAGGATGGAAATGTCAGGATGAAGATGTCAGGATGAAGATGTCAGGATGAAAATGTCAGGATGAAGATGTCAGGATAAAAATGTCAGGATAAAAATGTCAGGATAAAAATGTCAGGATAAAAATGGCCGTCATCATAGACAGATAACTTTCCGAAATGTGCTTTCATTTCAAAATCCTCAGCACCAGATGATGTATGTGAGCAGAGTTTCGTGTTTGTATGGCAAATTGAATGTTTTATATATATTTTTTGTACATATGTCTTGGACTAGCAGTGCCTATCACTTGGCAGTATAGGCCTACAACTGTGACAAATTATGGAGCAAACAGTAACCCAAGTCTATATCATTCTTCCATCCCCTTTGAATATTCCTTCATCTTATACCAAAAATTAACTGATTTATTCTTAAAATTTCTATTTATATCCAACTTCAAATGTTATTTCTAGTCAGCATGAATTTCTTTCATATCTTCTGAAACCTTCCTTAAATAGTTTTAATATAACCATTCCGTGCATTGTGTGTGTGCGTGTGCGTGTGCGTGTGTGTGTGTGTGTGTGTGTGTGTGTGTGTGTGTGTGTGTGTGTGTGTGTGTGTGTGTGTGTGTGTGTGTGTGCGCACATTTATCATGAATCAAGCGGACATTTCAAAACATGATTCTTCAATCATCACTCATGGGATCAGTAATTTTTCTCCCTTCTCTCTTCCTTTCCTTTGCACCGTTCTCTTCCTTCTCCTGCTCCTCTCTCCAGTTGCTCCCTAACCCCCCCCCCCCCTCAAGGACACTACGCATCACCACCACCTCTCTAAAACATTATTAAATCGGGCTTAAAACAAGGATCACTGAAGAGACGTCTAACGAAGCCCTGGCGGTTGTGTGTTCCTCTGTTATTTATTTACCACTCGCTTATATATATGCGCGAATAACAGTATGCCCGAAGCATTCTTGACCCGCCAAGAGATTTATAGAGCGTGTTTGGGAGCTCGCAGTATCACTGGCGGGTTTCTGGTGTCACAAGGCCACACTACTAGTTAATGTCCCCATCAATCTTACACAGACCCCTTTCCCCATCCTTCAGTTAACCACCTTCACTAAAGTTCATGTGTGGGTCTCGAAGACTGGGTTTCAAATATTACACTCCGTCAGTTCCTTAGCTTACTCACGCAAGGCACTTCTTAAATTCTTGCTCTTTGATCATCCACCGAATCGCACTTCAACTTGCTTATTGAAATTCGCATCGCATTTCGAAGCCATTATTAATATATGCATATTCATGTACAGTATCTTGTAATATATCATATTTGGACCATTGTATAGTTCTCTCCGCTCATGGAAATTCTTATCAGGTCTCGTCATAGGCTTGGTTTTTCAGTACTGTCGTTTTCCTTATTATAATGTATTCCTATATTTCTCTTGTATTTCCTAATATATTAATACGCATTTGGAGGGTGAAGTCTCGCTCAGCGATACCCACTAGTTTGTTATACGTTGAAGGAGCCGTTTAAGGCTACAGTAATTGTATTGTTGACATTCCACAAGAGGATAGGAACATACCTATTTTTTTATCGATCCGCTTGTCTTGCCATTTAGTGAAGATGTAAACAAAACAAGACTTGCTTTGAAGTGTTTCTGTGGATATGGAGACATCTATATTTTTTTGATGCAAGTGTCTTAAATGGCTGATTTTTTTAAGCACAGCCTTGATGGACTTGTACAGTTTTATGATGGACCTGAAGTGTCTCTCGACCCTCTCACTAGAGGGCGAAAACTGAAGGTTTTTACTGATGGAGCGTCGCTGCTCACTGGGTAGAAGGTGTAGCAAGACCTTTACCATTGGGAGAAGCAGTGCGTAAATTATATATAAGTATCTATAGCAGATAGAAATGGTCGGTTTTGAGTCAGGGATTTAGGTGCCGTGCAAGTGACGGAGATGACGAGGAGACAACACAACATATGTAAATAGTCAATGTAAATTTTTGTGTTGAGTAGTGCTTGGAGAGTCAAGTGAGGAGAGTAGTGCGGACCAGTGGATATTTACATGTGTACACAGTGTGAGGAGCAAAGTGTATGTAGAATAGTAGGTGGTGACAAGGATATAGAATGAGAAGAGTAGAGTGGAGTAGTGGGTGGGTACATATGTACAGAATGGGTGTGGAATAGTGCACGTTTTTGGGGTGTATAAATGACATAGAAGTCGACAGGATGTACCACAGCTTGAGAGTACATTCTAATTTTGCTGGTGGGAAAAAGGCTGACATTATTTTTGTACACGGTAAGGCTCACTGTGTGTGTGTGTGTGTGTGTGTGTGTGTGTGTGTGTGTGTGTGTGTGTGTGTGTGTGTGTGAGTGAGTGAGTAAAGAGAGAGAGGTATGTAGCTGCCCCGCCTGCCACCACCCAATACCCAAACTTTGGTGCCAAATTTCACAATTTATTTTTGACAAGAAATCAGAATAGTATATAAGGATGGTAAGAAAATGGGTATGTTTTCATGCGAAGAAAACTTACGTCATTAAGAAGTATACTCTAAACAGCCGTGCGGAGGATGCGTCTAACACATTATTTGTACATCACTGTGTGTGTATGTACTCACCTATATGTGGTTGCAGGTGTCGAGTCTGTGTGTGTGTGTGTGTGTGTGTGTGTGTGTGTGTGTGTGTGTGTGTGTGTGTGTGTGTGTGTGCGTGTGTGTGTGTGTGTGTGTGTGTGTGTGTGTGTGCGCGCGTGCGCGTGTGTGTAAGTTCATGTTCACCCATACATCTCTCAGCACTTCTATACATAACGAGAGTTAACGGTGAATGTGTTTTTTTGTATAAAGTAGGTCTGCATATAGCTCTATAAATCATACCTGTGGCTATCAGACTATAAGCTTAGAATTAAGACAGATAACGTTGTGTACATACTATCATACTCTCAGAACCCACTTTTAAATCTCTCTCTTTATTTTCATCACAATCTTTTAATCACATCTGAAATATTTTCGGTAATAATACAATTAATAAATAATAATAATAATAATAATAATATAATTAATAATGTGTTAAGCTCAACGCAACTCCGCTATTTCTGCTCATATATATATATATATATATATATATATATATATATATATATATATATATATATATATATATATATATATATATATATATATAATGTCGTGCCGAATAAGTGAAACTTGCGATATTGCCTTAAATAGCAACACTCTTCTTGCCGAATAAGGCAATCCAAAATTTGTGTATGCAGTAATTTCGCAAAAATCATTCTGAACCTAACGAAAAAAAATATATTTCACAGTGTTTGTTTAATATTAAATTATTGTAAACTTATCTAAAATATATTTAGTTGGATTAGGCTAAATTAAATTGCGCGTGTTATAATAAGGTTAAGTAAGTTTTCTAAGGTTCTTTTGGTACAAAATTATTAATTTTTACGTTAACATAAGTGAAAAAATATATATTTAAACGTGTAAGAGAAAATTTTAGAAAGGACTTAATTTTAAATGAGTTCTTGCTAATTGACCAATTTTACCTATTCGGCTATATATATATATATATATATTATATATATATATATATATATATATATATATATATATATATATATATATATATATATATAATTCATTTAGGTCGTAATGAGCGACTGCCAATAAGTAAACAGACAAATGGACCTCTTACATGCCCCAGGACCATGCTTCAAGTGGTAATTCGTTTTCATGTATATATATATGTGTGTGTGTGTATGTGTGTATGGAGGAGGAATCTTAAGCTCAAGTACATTCACACTTTGCCCACTCTCATACATTGGTCATAAAGGTAAACCTCTAGAAACCAGATTATCCCAACACCAGTACTTAGTCAGGACAGGCTGGGTGTCGAATGCAATCTTTAACAATGTCAGTTCTTGTAATCACCTACCAGGGTGGGCTGCTGCCCAGATAATTGTAGCCAACAGTTCCATCATAGAAAAAAACATAATTGAATCCTCTCTCTTGAAACATGATAGGAATTCCATATATAACTCAAATTATGGAATGAACAAACTCGATAGCTTTTTAGTGAAGTATATTGTGCACAGCCTTAAACAAGAGTGTTACACAAAAGTGCAGGATTACTTACTCATGCCAGGGGAGTCTTGTGATGTTCCAGTTATGTTCTACCTGAGTCTACAAACTGAACATCATGGTATGCCCATCGTGAACGTCGATATATTATATAACATCCCATTAAGTCCGTCGCAAACGTTGATATATAACATGTTAGGTCTGCGGTGACCGTCGACAATTATATGTAACCCCCCCAGCTACTGTTGCATACAGGTATCGTAAGGTTACAGGTACTCTAGGTGGTGTGCTGCAATCACAGACTGCAACCTAAGTGATGTAACATCAGTAGTAAGGAAATAGGCATGGGGGTTCATTTAGGTATAGGTGCACATGTGCGATCATCCTAGGATAGCCCAAAAAAGAGGCAAATTAACCTATTGAGGTCCTAACCCATCTAGGTACAGCGGCACAAGGTACACACACAGTTGTCTGCAACATGGTAACTACAACTAGTTTAGTGGTTGACTGAATTAAGCGGTTAGTAATATAATAATGATAATAGTGACATTAAAAAGAAAAAATCAGGAATTGCCTAGTTATTATAAGAAAGAAAAGCCTGAGTAGGAGAAATCACAGAGGCATATTAATTGACACTGAGAGTATTACCTGAATGCTCTAGAAGGTTCTGGGACATCTGTTAACAAAATGAGGGCATTTATTCCTTCTGTTTTATTAGTTAGAAGGTTGTACACGATAGCTACATTCTGTATGTGGATGGTCCACTAATGTAACTTATGTCACATAACCTATTCCCAGCGGTTAGAAGCTTAGGGCTGGCTATTAACCATCTCCTAGTTATTTTACCTCATGGAAGTATGAACACACATGCAGTATAATGTGATCCTTTATTGACAACGTTTCGCCCACACAGTGGGCTTTATCAAGTCACAAACAGATCTACCTGGGGTGTTGTTGTAGGTTTGCCGGTACTTCCGGCCCGGGTCTTCTCCAGATGGCGACCCGGCGTTGGCCTCCCGGGCGGGGGGTGTCGTTCATCTTCTTCTTTCTTCTGTATTCTTTCTTGGGGCCCTCTGGTTGGGGGGTGACTACTACTTCTGTCTTGCTGTGACTCCCCAAGTAGGAAGTGTCTTCTCGTTTAGCATCTTCAGCAGCATAGGAGGGCGAAGGCAGCAATTACAGGGTTCGTTTTGGAGCCACACCCCAGCTGTAGCAGGCAGCAAAGTGCTGGGGAAACTTGTCTTCACGGTGATTGATCATTGACAGTCCTGCTAGGTGAGGATACCGTCTTCGGCAGCCCCATTCTGGAGAGTCCTGAATTTCATCCTTGTGGTGTAGTCGAGTGCCACAAAGGGGTGACTTTTTGAGAGCAGGTTGATCAGGGATTCAGTGGTGAATGATCGAGTTGAGTCGCAGGTGAACTTGACTGTCCCGTTGTGGAGGCGTTGAATAATTTCTGGAGTGTACATTGCGTTCTCACTCTGGTTGGTTGTGTAGAAGTATACACCAGGCAAGAACTGGACTTCTTGTGAAGGAGTGGCGGTAGTACGTAGGGATGCATCCCAAGGCTCTTGTGTTTTAACCTTCTTGGCTGGTGGCTGAGACTGTTGAGGTGAGGCGTCTGATTGGTCCGTTGTGACGGAGGTGGAAGCAGGTGCTGGTGGACTCTCATTGGTGGAATCGGTCGGCGTCTCAGTGGTCTCTGATTGGTCCATCTCTGTGTCGGGAGGAAGGTGTGGTAGCGGTGGAGCAGCGGTAATGTTGGCGATATTTGCAGTGGATTTTATGATCTCTGTGGAAGGTGGAGATGCAGGGAATGTGAAACCAAGCATGTTGTTGAGCTTGAAGAGTTCGTTGATGGTGGTGTTAAAGGAACCAGGTTCAGCTACATTCTGCACATGAGCATACATGATGCAGTAAACAATCTTGGTGGAGTCGCCAGCAAGAGCTGGCGAAGAAGTGGTAGATGCAG
>NC_091322.1:6492523-6510023 GCF_038502225.1 Cherax quadricarinatus | reverse complement strand
CTAATGACAACCACAATCACTTTTTGACGGTGTTAAGAAGTTTAGAAAAAATAACTAGACTGAAATATTTAGTAATAACGTACTGAGAGGAAATAGCAAAGAAGGGAAGAGGAATGTACGTGCAGAAGAGGGAGGAACACTAGATGGGTATCCACTCATGAACTTCTTAGAGCAGACAATCTACAACAAAAAAAAATGAACCTAAGAACTGACATAGAAAAATAAAAAGAAAGAACGGAAAAAAGTCTTTTGCAACAACCCACAGACCCACACAGAGGAAAACAAGAGACAATAACACCAGAACGGGCAAAATACACGCAAGACAGGTTGACTGAAATGCTAAAAAGAAAGGAGGAAACATTATGCAACACAAATTTAAACGTAAAACTACAGAAGGTTGATAGATATTAAAAATATGATTTGGAATGATCTACAAATTTAATAATACATGGGGTGGATAAATTATTCAGAGACCTTTAAGGGGAAAAGACCAAATAAACCAGCTGGAATTTATGATAATGCTTGAAGTTTTATGTGACAATATATGAGGTATTAAAAGTTCGAACGTGACTGAAAAATTGACATTTCTAAGTACGCTTGTAAAAGTTAAATCAACTTAATTAAAATCAGTATTAATAGGATCTGGAAAAATACAGCGTTATCAACTAGTTGGTGAGAAACAAACAGTATGACAGAACAAGCAAGGTGAACAAACATAGGTACACTTCATAAAAGACAAGGTGAACAAACACAGGTACACTGCATAACAGACAAGGTGAACAAACACAGGTACACTACATAACAGACAAGGTGAACAAACACACGTACACTACATAACAGACAAGGTGAACAAACACAGGTACACTACATAACAGACAAGGTGAACAAACACAGGTACACTGCATAACAGACAAGGTGAATAAACACAGGTACACTGCATAACAGACAAGGTGAACAAACACAGGTACACTGTATAACAGACAAGCAAAGTAAACAAACATAGATATAACGCATGACAGACAAATAAGGTGAACTGGGCCAAGTGATGAGCAAACACTGGAAGGAAGTGTCTTGCCGCCATCACAGCCGCCGCCGCCGCCGCCATCACGGCCACCGCCGCCATCACCGCCACTGCCACCATCACCGCCGCCGCCACCATCACCGCCGCCGCCACCATCACCGCCACCGCCATCACAGCCGCCGCCGCCATTCCGGCCACCGCCGCCATCACTGCCACTGCCACCTACCACCACTGCCACCTACCACCGCCACCACCGCAACTCACCACCCACCACCATTGCCACCCACCACTACCACCTACCACCACCACTACCACCTACCACCACCACTACCACCTACCCCCACCACTGCCACCCACCACCACTACCACCACCACTACCCTCCACCACCACCCACCACCACCACCACCACCACCACCACCCACCACCACCACCACCACCACCACCACCACCACCACCACCCACTACCTTCCACAACCACCACTACCACCCACAACTACCATTACCTTCCACAACCACCACTTCCACCACCACTACCTTCCACCAGTACCACCACCACTACCACCCACCACCACCTCTACCACGACCACCACTACCACCCACACTACCACTACCCACCACTACCCAGCATCACTACAACCATTAGCACCACCATCACCACAACCATTGTCACTAATACCACCACTACCCAACACACCCGTTACCACCACCACTACCCACAACTACAACCCCTACCCACCACACCCATTGACACCACCACCACCATTACCTATCACCACCACTACCCACCACCACCACCATTACATCTCTCCAACAATCTTAAACACTCCACACCCAATGCTTCACTCCACCACAACTATTACACTCCTACACTCCACCCTTCTACTTTACTCCACCACTACCACTATATCAGTAGACCAATCTCCCACCCGATCCCACTACTTCCCTCCATCATAAACTTCTACCACTACTCTCTCACTCCACCCATCTTCCACCACCTACGTTTCACTCTACCAGTATTCAACCACCACTGAATGCCCACACCAACCTTCCACCACCAGTAGTACCTGTACTATTTCTCTCAAAGTTTCACTGGTTTCCACTGAACCTCTGCAACAGTCAGTATTGTAAAAGGACACAAGTGCAACTAATGTGACATTTTATTGTGGCAACGTTTCGCTCTCCAGGAGCTTTATCAAGCCATTACAAACAGTACATGGACACAGAGGGTATATAAAAGCTCAGAGTGAGGTGCAATACTAGTGAGGTACCAATTTGATGTTTACTAGTGGTAGTAGTAGTAGTAGTAGTAGTAGTAGTGGTAGTGACAAAAGTAATACAATATGGTAGAGCAATTAATTCGTACATGAGTATAAGGATATAAAAGCTATTACTTGGGTAACATAAAAATAGGTTGGACAAATATATATATAGACTGTAAAGAGGCAGGTTGTTTCAGTGTTCACTCTCTGTGCTTTGTGTAGTATAACAGGAGAGACTATGTAATGGCGGGGTTTACTATTTTCAGGAGGATTCTTGCTAAGACTTCGGAGATGGTGAAGCTGCCGTTGTTTTGTTTAATTGTATTCGAAACAGCGATCAGTGTTGATTCGAGGCACATGCGTCTGCGGAAATTAGTTTCTTTGATCACTAATTGGGCGTCTCTGAATTTCATGAGATGATTGGTGGAATTTCGGTGTTGTACACAGGCGTTGTTCAAGTTATCGTTCCTACATGCGTAAATGTGTTCATTGAGATGGGTGTCGAGGTTTCTTGCTGTTTCACCTACGTAGATCTTGTCACAGCCTCCACAGGGTCTAGTGTAAACTCCTGCATTGACTGGTTCGTGGTGCTTGGATTTTGTCCTGGTTAGATCCTTTATTGAAGTGCTAGAAGCGATGGCGACTCTGGTGTTAGCTTGTGAAAGTACTTTTGAAACGTTTAGTGCAACCTGGCTGTTGGGAAGAATTATAACTTTGTTGGGAGTGGTGTTGATGCGTGGAGAATTAATGATCTGAAGAGCTCTTTTCTTGCAGTCTTTGATGAAAAGAGGAGGAAAATGTAACTCGGTGAATATTTGGTGAATGTATGTACATTCCTCGTCAAGAAACTCAGGACTACAAATTCGGTATGCTCTTAGGAAAAACCCGATGATGATGCCTCTTTTGGTCTTGGTATCTTGACTGGAATAGAAGTGTGTGAGATCATTTTTATTGGTGGGTTTCCGATGAACTTGAAATCTTAGGTTGTTGTCTACTTTGTGAATGAGGACGTCGAGGAAAGGAAGCTTGTCATTGGACTCTTCTTCTAGTGTAAACTGGTTCGCCGGTTCAACTGCGTTGAGCCTTGCCTGGAGATTTCGTACATCAAAACGTTTGGGAGTTATTACGAGGACGTCGTCCACGTAACGTAACCAAGTGACGCTTGAAGGGATGATGTTGGCGAAGTGTTCGGACTCTAGATGTTCCATGTATAAGTTGGCTAGGACGGCACTGATGGGGGACCCCATTCCCATGCCGTAGGTTTGCTTGTTATTCTTGACGAGGAATGTACATACATTCACCAAACATTCACCGAGTTACATTTTCCTCCTTTTTTCATCAAAGACTGCAAGAAAAGAGCTCTTCAGATCAATAATTCTCCACGCATCAACACCACTCCCAACAAAGTTATAATTCTTCCCAACAGCCAGGTTGCACTAAACGTCTCAAAAGTACTTTCACAAGCTAACACCAGAGTCGCCATCGCTTCTAGCACTTCAATAAAGGATCTAACCAGGACAAAATCCAAGCACCACGAACCAGTCAATGCAGGAGTTTACACTATACCCTGTGGAGGCTGTGACAAGATCTACGTAGGTGAAACAGCAAGAAACCTCGACACCCGCCTCAATGAACACATTTACGCATGTAGGAACGATAACTTGAACAACGCCTGTGTACAACACCGAAATTCCACCAATCATCTCATGAAATTCAGAGACGCCCAATTAGTGATCAAAGAAACTAATTTCCGCAGACGCAAGTGCCTCGAATCAACACTGATCGCTGTTTCGAATACAATTAAACAAAACAACGGCAGCTTCACCATCTCCGAAGTCTTAGCAAGAATCCTCCTGAAAACAGTAAACCCCGCCATTACATAGTCTCTCCTGTTATACTACACAATGCACATTACAGAGAGTGAACACTGAAACAACCTGCCTCTTTACAGTCTATATATATATATTTGTCCAACCTATTTTTATGTTACCCAAGTAATAGCTTTTATATCCTTATACTCATGTACGAATTAATTGCTCTACCATATTGTATTATTTTTGTCACCACTACTACTACTACTACCACTAGTGAACATCAAATTGGTACCTCACTAGTATTGCACCTCACTCTGAGCCTTTATATACCCTCTGTGTCCATGTATTGTTTGTAATGGCTTGATAAAGCTCCTGGAGAGCGAAACGTTGCCACAATAAAATGTCACATTAGTTGCACTTGTGTCCTTTTACTTTACATATTGTCGGTAATTCTACCAACTTTATTACAACAGTCAGTATTATTTCCAGCCTTGACTCTACTTATTAAGATGAAGACCTGGTAGTCTAATCACCAGGTTAATATGACCATTGACCAAACTCATCGTAAACTCAGTCGCCGGTACTCCTCACCTCAGATTGGTGCTTGTTTTGATGCACCATACATCCTGCTACATTCTACTTAGACCCGTCACTGTCTCACCACACATCCTGCTACATTCTACTTAGACCCGTCACTGTCTCACCACACATCCTGCTACATTCTACTTAGACCCGTCACTGTCTCACCACACATCCTGCTACATTCTACTTAGACCCGTCACTGTCTCACCATACATCCTGCTACATTCTACTTAGACCCGTCACTGTCTCACCATACATCCTGCTACATTCTACTTAGACCCGTCACTGTCTCACCACACATCCTGCTACATTCTACTTAGACCCGTCACTGTCTCACCACACATTCTGCTACGTTCTACTTAGACCCATCACTGCCTCACCACACTACATTCTACTGTTAGGTAAAAGGACACAAGTGCAACTGATGTGACATTTTATTGTGGCAACGTTTCGCTCTCAAAGAACTTTGTCAAGCACCTGGAAAGCATATGAGTAGGGAGTTTTATTTATGAGGAAACAGGACAAGTATCTCTTGACACGTGTGGTGGTCAAGTATCTCTTGACACGGGAGATGGTCAAGTATCTCTTGACACGGGAGGTGGTCAAGTATCTCTTGACACGGGAGGTGGTCAAGTATCTCTTGACACGGGAGGTGGTCAAGTATCTCTTGACACGGGAGGTGGTCAAGTATCTCTTGACACGTGTGGTGGTCAAGTATCTCTTGACACGGGAGGTGGTCAAGTATCTCTTGACACGGGAGGTGGTCAAGTATCTCTTGACACGTGTGGTGGTCAAGTATCTCTTGACACGGGAGGTGGTCAAGTATCTCTTGACACGGGAGGTGGTCAAGTATCTCTTGACACGGGAGGTGGTCAAGTATCTCTTGACACGGGAGGTGGTCAAGTATCTCTTGACACGTGTGGTGGTCAAGTATCTCTTGACACGGGAGGTGGTCAAGTATCTCTTGACACGTGTGGTGGTCAAGTATCTCTTGACACGGGAGGTGGTCAAGTATCTCTTGACACGGGAGGTGGTCAAGTATCTCTTGACACGGGAGGTGGTCAAGTATCTCTTGACACGGGAGGTGGTCAAGTATCTCTTGACACGTGTGGTGGTCAAGTATCTCTTGACACGGGAGGTGGTCAAGTATCTCTTGACACGGGAGGTGGTCAAGTATCTCTTGACACGGGAGGTGGTCAAGTATCTCTTGACACGTGTGGTGGTCAAGTATCTCTTGACACGGGAGGTGGTCAAGTATCTCTTGACACGTGTGGTGGTCAAGTATCTCTTGACACGGGAGGTGGTCAAGTATCTCTTGACACGGGAGGTGGTCAAGTATCTCTTGACACGGGAGGTGGTCAAGTATCTCTTGACACGGGAGGTGGTCAGCTATCTCCTGACACGGGAGGCAGCAAAGGGGCCAATAATTGGTAAGGTCTCCCTTGGCTTACTGCTATACACTTAGACATGCCCATTTCCTGTTCACGCGTTCCCTCCAACATGGCCAAGTCTTCCTTGGCCATGTTCTCCGTACCCCTACACTGGCCGCACCATCCTTAACCATATCCTCAACTTACCACGCCTTTTTCTTGTCACGTCGCTGGCCACGAGTTCTCTGGCAATTGGACACACTTCCGTTGGACTCTTCTCCCTTGAAAACTTCCGTTGGGCTCTTCTCCCTTGGACACTCTTCCATTGGACTTTTCTACCTTGAACACTCTTCCATTGGATTCTTCTCTCTTGGACACTGTTCCATAGAACTCTTCTCCCGTGGACGCTTTTCCATTGGACACTTCCCATTTGGACAATTCCCACTCGGCCACTTCCCACGTGGACACTTCTCACGTGCACACTTCAAACGTGGACACTTCCCACGTGGACACTTCTCACGTGCACACTTCAAACGTGGACACTTCCCACGTGGACACTTCCCACATGGTCACTTCTCACATGGACACTTCCCACTTGGACACTACCCATATGGACACTTCCCATATAGACACTTCCCACATGGACACTTCCCACTTGGACGCTTCCCACGTGGACACTTCCCACATGGTCACTTCTCACATAGACACTTCCCACTCGGCCACTTCCCATTTGGACACTTCCCACTTGGACACTTCCCACGTGGACACTTCTCACGTGCACACTTCAAACGTGGACATTTCCCACGTGGACACTTCCCACATGGACACATCCCACTTGGACGCTTCCCACGTGGACACTTCACACGTGGTCGCTTCCCACGTGGACACTTCCCACGTGGACACTTCCCACTTGGGTACTTCCGATGTAGACACTTCCCACTTGGGTACTTCCCACGTGGACACTTCCCACTTAGACGCTTCCCACTTGGACGCTTCCCACGTGGACACTTCACACATGGACATTTCTCACGTGGGCACTTCCCACGTGGGCACTTCCCACGTGGGCACTTCCCACGTGGGCACTTCCCACGTGGGCACTTCCCACGTGGACATTTCCCACGTGGACACTTCCCACGTGGTCACTTCCCACGTGGACACTTCCCACGTGGACACTTCCCACGTAGACACTTCCCACGTGGACACTTCCCACGTAGACACTTCCCACGTGGACACTTCCCACGTAGACACTTCCCACGTAGACACTTCCCATGTGAACACTTGCCACTTGGACACTTCCCACGTGGACACTTCCCACGTGGACATTTCCCACTTGGACATTTCCCACTTGGACGTTTCCCACTTGGACATTTCCCACTTGGACACTTCCCACGTGGTCGTTTCCCACGTGGACACTTCCCACGTGGTCGCTTCCCACGTGGACACTTCCCACATGGACACTTCCCACATGGACACTTCCCACATGGACACTTCCAACGTGGACACTTCCCACTTGGACACTTCCCACGTGGACACTTCCCACGTGGACACTTCCCACGTGGACACTTCCAACGTGGACACTTCCCACTTGGACACTTCCCACATGGACACTTCCCATATGGACACTTCCCACTTGGACACTCTTGGATACCCTTCCCTTAGATACTCCTCCCTTGAATACTCCTCCCCTCCCTTGAATATTATGCCTTTGAATACTCCTCCCTTGAATACTTCGCCTTTGAATATTCCTCCTTTGGATACTTGTCCCTTGAATAATCATCTTTTGGATACTTCTCTCTTGAATACTCCGCCCTTGGATAATCATCCATTGGATAAACCTCCCTTGAATATTCCTCCCTTGGATACTCCTTCATTGAATATTCCTCCCTTGGATATTCTTCCCTTGGATACTCCTTCACTGAATATTTCTCCCTTGGATATTCTTCCCTTGGATACTCCTTCATTGAATATTCCTCCCTTGGATATTCTTCCCTTGGATACTCTTTCACTGAATATTCCTCCCTTGGATATTCTTCCCTTGAATACTCCTTCATTGAATATTCCTCTCTTGGATACTCTTCCCTTGGATACGCCTCCCTTGAATACTCCTCCCTTGGATACTGCTTCCTTCGATACTCCTCCCTTCGATACCCCTCCCTTCGATACCCCTCCCTTCGATATCCCTCCTTTGGATACTGTTCCCTTTAATACTCCTTGACTACTCCTTCCTTGGATACTCCTCCCTTGGATACTTCTTCCTTGGATACTTCTTCCTTGGATACTCCTCGCTTGGATACTCCTTTGGATACTCCTTCCTTGGATACTCCTCGCTTGGATACTCCTTGGATACTCCTCCCTTGGATACTCCTTCCTTGAATGCTCCTTCCTTGGATACTCCTCCCTTGGATGCTCCTCCCTTGGATACTCCTCCCTTGGATACTCCTCACTTGGATACTCCTCCCTTGGATACTCCTTCCTTGGATATTTCTCCCTTGCATAATCCCCTTGTAAATACTCCTCCATTGGATACTTCTACCTTGGATACTTCTTCCTTGGATACTCTTCACTTGGATACTCCTTCCTTGAATACTCCTCCCTTGGATACTCCTTCCTTGAATACTCCTTCCTTGGATACTCCTCCCTTGGATACTCCTTCCTTGGATACTCCTCGCTTGGATACTCCTTCCTTGAATACTCCTTCCTTTGATACTTCTCCCTTGGATACTCCTCCCTTGGATACCCCTCCCTTGGATACTCCTTCCTTGGGTATTTATCCCTTGCATAATCCCCTTTTAGATACTCCTCCATTGGATACTCCTACCCTGAATACTCCTTGGATACTCCTTCCTTGGATACTCCTTCCTTGGATACTCCTTCCTTGGATACTCCTCCCTTGGATACTTCTCCCTTGGATACTTCTCCCTTGGATACTTCTCTCTTGGATACTTCTCTCTTGGATACTTCTCCCTTGGATACTCCTCCCTTGGATACTCCTCCCTTGGATACTCCTTCCTTGGATATTTCTCCCTTGCATAATCCCCTTTTAGATACTCCTCCGTTCGATACTCCTACCTTGAATACTCCTTGGATACTCCTCGCTTGGATCCTCCTTCCTTGGATACTCCTTCCTTGGATACTTCTTCCTTGGATACTCCTTCCTTGGATACTTCTTCCTCTTAATACTCCTTCCTTGGATACTCCTTCCTTGGATACTCCTTCCTTGGATACTTCTCCCTTGGATACTTCTCCCTTGGATACTTCTCCCTTGAATACTTCTCCCTTGGATACTTCTCCCTTGGATACTTCTCCCTTGGATACTCCTCCCTTGGATACTTCTCCATTGGAGACTCCTCCCTTGGATACTCCTCCCTTGGATACTCCTTCATTGGATATTTCTCCCTTGCATAATCCCCTTTTAGATACTCCTCCATTGGATACTCCTACCTTGAATACTCCTTGGATACTCCTCCCTTGGATACTCCTCCCTTGGATACTCCTCCCTTGGATACTTCTCCCTTGGATACTTCTCCCTTGGATACTTCTCCCTTGGATACTCCTCCCTTGGATACTTCTCCCTTGGATACTTCTCCCTTGGATACTTCTCCCTTGGATACTCCTCCCTTGGATACTTCTCCCTTGGTTACTCCTCCCTTGGATACTCCTCCCTTGGATACTTCTCCCTTGGATACTTCTCCCTTGGATACTTCTCCTTTGGATACTTCTCCCTTGGATACTTCTCCCTTGGATACTCCTCCCTTGGATACTCCTCCCTTGGATACTTATCCCTTGGATACTTATCCCTTGGATACTCCTCCCTTGGATATTCCTTCATTGGATATTTCTCCCTTGCATAATCCCCTTTTAGATACTCCTCCATTGGATACTCCTACCTTGAATACTCCTTGGATACTCCTCGCTTGGATCCTCATTCCTTGGATACTCCTCCCTTGGATACTCCTCCCTTGGATACTTCTCCCTTGGATACTTCTCCCTTGGATACTCCTCCCTTGGATACTTCTCCCTTGGATACTTCTCCCTTGGATACTTCTCCCTTGGATACTTCTCCCTTGGATACTCCTCCCTTGGATACTCCTCCCTTGGTTACTCCTCCCTTGGATACTCCTCCCTTGGATACTCCTCCCTTGGATACTCCTCCCTTGGATACTTCTCCCTTGGATACTTCTCCCTTGGATACTTCTCCCTTGGATACTTCTCCCTTGGATACTCCTCCCTTGGATACTCCTCCCTTGGTTACTCCTCCCTTGGATACTCCTCCCTTGGATACTCCTCCCTTGGATACTCCTCCCTTGGATACTTCTCCCTTCCCTCCCACTGGCTTGAAAGGTGTTAAGGGCAACTCGCATAAATCTAACTACGTCCAGTGATCAATAAACCTCTACTTTCTTACTTCCTTCAACAGATATTTCATTGTTTTGTCTTTGTAAGATAAAAAAAATTATAGTTTCTAAAATTATTATTATTTAGCATCAATTATTAGTAGTGTTACCCTTAAAAATTTGAAAAATAATTCTAATATACCTTATATGATCATTAAATCTATAATAGAATTATTATTTGAAGTATTTTCGTATAAACGAATTGTGTTAATTAGCTCTCTCTCTCTCTCTCTCTCTCTCTCTCTCTCTCTCTCTCTCTCTCTCTCTCTCTCTCTCTCTCTCTCTCTCTCTCTCTCTCTCTCTCTCTCTCTCTCTCTCTTTCTCAGATGAGTGATTTTAGAACGACCAATATACTATGTCTTAGGCAGGAGTCGTGAGTGTAGGAGGTGGGCCAGTCAGTCAGCTTTAAGGTCGACTCCGGTAGCTTGGTAGCACTGCCCTGCCTGGGGTGCTACCTTGCTTCGATGTCTGTGGTAGCTTGGTAGCACTGCCCTGCCTGGGGTGCTACCTTGCTTAGATGTCTGTGGTAGCTTGGTAGCACTGCCCTGCCTGAGGTGCTACCTTGCCTCGATGTTTGTGGTAGCTTGGTAGAACTGCCCTGCCTGGGGTGCTACCTTGCATCGATGTCTGTGGTACCTTGGTAGCACTGCCCTGCCTGGGGTGCTACCTTGCCTCGGTGTCTGTGGTAGCTTGGTAGCACTGCCCTGCCTGGAGTGCTACCTTGCCTCGATGTCTATGGTAGCACAGCCCTGCCTGGGGTGCTACCTTGCCTCGATGTCTGTGGTAGCTTGGTAGCACAGCCCTGCCTGGGGTGCTACCTTGCCTCGATGTCTGTGGTAGCTTGGTAGCACAGCCCTGTCTGGAGTGCTACCTTGCCTCGATGTCTGTAGTAGCTTGGTAGCACAGCCCTGCCTGGGGTGCTACCTTGGCTCGATGTCTATGGTAGCTTGGTAGCACAGCCCTGCCTGGGGTGCTACCTTGGCTCGATGTCTATGGTAGCTTGGTAGCACAGCCCTGCCTGGGGTGCTACCTTGGCTCGATGTCTATGGTAGCTTGGTAGCACAGCCCTGCCTGGGGTGCTACCTTGGCTCGATGTCTATGGTAGCTTGGTAGCACAGCCCTGCCTGGGGTGCTACCTTGCCTCGACAGGGAAGGAATGATGAGGAACGGGGGTTCACACCTCGCCCTTCATTGATTGAAGAACAAAAACGCACAATACAGTGACTGGAACAATACACAGATAATCCTCGATTAGTTTACACTGCGCTTCTTGGATACTTCTGCCTTGAATACTTTTCTCTTAGATACACCTACCTTGGATACTCCTCCCTTGAATACTCCTCACTTGGATATTCCTACCTTGAATACTCCTCACCTGGATATTCCTTCCGGGATACTCCTTCTTTGGAGTATCAGGTCAATCTGAGGTTGACTCTGCCACGTCACTTAAGACGGAATGATAAAAACGTTTATTAAATTACCAGAGTCGAAGTTCAAGAATTCGAAGATTCCTCAGGAAATTCTTTTATTAGTTAGATTGTTCTAAAACCATACGAGTCGCACTTCTGTAAGTAATGGGTAGCACCAGTTCATTGAACCAAGAGACCTTGAAGGGATGACCTTGGGTAGACCTCAGTAAGCACCTCCATGGCTGGGCGTCGACTGTTAAACGTAATTGTGAGTTACGATGTTCATAAATTCGGAGAATTGTGCTGAAGAGAGTTGACCGAGATAAAATATTACACAGAGCTTGTGATTCTTTCAGGACCTGTATCTGTGTTGACAACATTAAATGTAAGGTAACTGAAACCAACGAGTTACTTTGAAAATATAGATTAAGAGAGAGAGAGAGAGAGGGGGGGGGGGGAAGAGTTAGGAAAAAAAAGTTGAGGGAAAAATTAAAGATGTTAGAAAAATATGAAGGGACTAAATCTGACTGGTTTAGAATACGCCGTCTGGAAAATTCGAGGATGCTGAGAGGTGGATGAAGCGCGTCCTTCATGGCTCCTCCCCCACACTGAGGGACCACGGAGGTGGTGTAGGCGAAGGTGCACGAGGAAGAAGTATTACAGGAGGAGGAGTAGGTGCAGGAGGAAGAAGTATTACAGGAGGAGGAAGAAGTCTTGTAGGATGAGAGTAGTTTGGGGACTGTTTATCTATTACTAAAGTTATTGATATATATAAATTCTGTTTCTTTAATTACGATCCTGGTTAGTGACAACCTCTGCCCTGCCTGCCTTCAGTAATGTTGATTGTGGGCCCCTGGGCTGCCTCGAAGTATTTAGATTAAGGGGTTAATTTTTTTATCGCTGACTGTTATATGTTTGAAACTATATAATCTTACCTGGTGTTTTGGACTGTGCCCACGCTACAACTTCAGTAAAGCTCTCCAGAACACCTCTAACAAAATGCTGCAACTTTACTATATTACTAGTAAACGGAAACAAGACTTGCAGTTGCTCCTTTTGCATCGTTGGAGCTGTATGTATCGTTGTTTTGGTACATAATGCATATTGTTCATGAAGCTACATTCACTTGAACGGAGTGTTCATTGTTATTTTGTGTGGATTCATGCAACACTGCATTATACAGCACTCGTGGACCCATCTGTGTGTCCGATAACTTTCACTATCGGTTCTATAACTTTCCGGCTGTCACCGATATTGTTCGTCGCTGTCTATTTTCTTTCAAATATAGGGAGCATGTATACTTTCCCATAGACATTATAACATGGCGAGGCAGTAATCTGTTAAATGGGCACTTTCAGAGGGCACTTTCCGCACTGTCGGCGGATACCGCACGCGCAGAGTACTACCTGAGCTGGCACCCAGGGAAGGCATCCCTAGCCGTCCAGGGGCGTTAAATTCTCTGACTTAGCAGCGTCTCTCAAGGCCTGGGGACAGTTCGTCCCACAGATGAGGGGGTACTTGTACCTCCTCCCATGGGAGACTTAGGTCTTGAGACACTCCCCAGATAGGTAGCCAAGGCCGGGTCACCACTACTTGGAAAAGACCCGGGCTGGGAGAATACCGGCGAATAAAAAAAAAAAAGCGTCTCTCTGCTAGTTACACTGGCACCCAAAGCTGATTAACAGCATTATTACACAGGTGTCGCTTACTGTACGTACTAACGAGTTATGTGTAATAACTCATAACGTGTTCGCAGATCAAAACTCCACCCTGAATGTGTTGTTTTGACCCCTGGCAAACATTTCTGCATCCTGTAACGTCCTTGTGGAAGAGACATGTTTGTCTCGCTTACCCTCCCGTCTCTCATTGTCATATGGAGGAAATTGTCTCCACGGGAGACACAAGAGGATGAGGAACAACAAGGAAGAGATGGTGCAGGTGAAGTGGGAGGAGGAGATGGTGTAGGAGTATGAGCAAGGGTGGAGATGCGGATTAGGAAATACGTAGATGTAAGAGAAGAAGGTGTACGAAAAGGTGCAGAAAGATGAGATACAGGAGGGAACGGTTCAGAAAATGCAGGAGAGAGAAGATAGAAAGTACCAGTGTGTGTGATAGGAAGGAGCGTGTGTGTGAAGGGGGAGTGTATGTGTGTGAAGGGGGAGAGTGTGTGTGTGTGTGTGTGTGTGAGAGAGAGAGAGAGAGAAGGGAGGGAGAGGAGGAAGTGCGAGCGAGTGAAGAAGAGAGGGAACAAGGCAGTGAGGAAGAGGAGGGAGGGAGCAAGACATAAGTAGGGAGAGGAGGGAGGGAGGGAACATGATAGAAAGAAGAGGAGGGAGGGAACAAGACAGGGTGAGGAAGAGAAGGGAGGGAGCAAAATAGGGTGAGAGAAGGAATACGATAGATGGAAGAGGAGGGAGGGAATAAGATAGAGGGAAGAAGACGAGGGAGGGAAAAAGACAGATGGAGGGAGAGGAGGAAGGGAACAAGATAGAGGGAAGAAGAGGAGGGAGGGAACAAGATAGAGGGAAGAAGAGGAGGGAAGGAACAAGATAGGAGGAGGAAGAGGATGGAGAGAACAAGATAGAGGGAGAAAGGGAACATAAAACAAGATTGAGGAAGGGAACAAGTTACAGAGAGGAAGAGGGAGTGAACGAGCGAGAGCGAGGGATTAAAAAGGGGAGAAGCGAGAGAAAGACATAGGGAGGGAGCAAGGCAGAGGGAGGAAGAGGAAGGCACAAAATAGAATAGGGGGAGGAGGAGGAGGAGGAGGGAGAGAGGGAGCAAGAGAGAGAGAAAGAGAGGAGAAAGGGAACAAGATAAAGGGAGGGAGGAGTAAGAAATGAAACAGAGGAAGGAAACAAGACAAGGTTTCGGCGCAAGATAGAGGGAACAGAGAACAATATAAGGAAGGAGGAGACAAGATATAGATAATAGGGAGGGAACAAAACAGAGGGAAGAAAAGGGATCAAGATAGAGGGAGGGACCAAGATAGATGGAGGAAGGAAGAAAAAAGCGAGACGTAGAATAAGACACATCAACTGGGAGAGAACGAGGATGTAAACAAGCAGAAATTGAGAAAAACGTAGTTGGAGAACGCATAGAAGATGGAGGATAGAGGGACAAGACGGATGAAGAAGGGAGGGAGCAAGATAGAGAGATGGAAGACGAACGTAGCTAAATTTATTCCAAAAGGAGAAAACATGAAATGGAAGTAGATGCAATAAGCGAAAAGACAGAATGGTGAAAAAGTTTTAAGAGAAGACAGAATAGAGGAATAATGGATGCAAGAGTCATCAGGAATGGAAAAGAAAAATCGACTACACTTCTTTGGATCACACGGCCCAAAATCCTGAGCTGGGCGCATTTACAGGCTGAATAAGCAAGCGCTTGTCACGTCTCTTACATTGATGACGTCTGCCACACACGCCCAACCAATTAAATCTCTCGCCAAAACTTGTCGGGCGTTTTGATTGGCTGGTGACGTGGCCCGAATGACTTGGTGCAAGTTTTCGCAGTGTTATTGAATTTACGAATGCCTTCCTGTACTCCGGTCTGGTTCGTAGATCAGCAGGTGTGATTTTAAGGTTGGCAGTTTAATTTGCTTGTAATATAATAATAATAATAGACACGCTAAAATTTCAAAACTTGAAAGCACAATAAGAAATCGTAACAAATATATAAACGAAGAAATATAATCGTCATTGTACTGATTACAAAAATATTTCAGAATGTTAAGGCAAGTAGATGATTCACAACAACAAAAAAATGCTTCAGATAACAATTAAACTTCCATTATATAGCTCTTGGAGGGTGGTCAGTACAGTGCTTCCACAGTTCTCTCACCAACATTGGTTCACACTGGAGGGTGGTCAGTACAGTGCTTCCACAGTTCTCTCACCAACATTGGTTCACACTGGAGGGTGGTCTGTACAGTGCTTCCACAGTTCTCTCACCAACATTGGTTCACACTGGAGGGTGGTCAGTACAGTGCTTCCACAGTTCTCTCACCAACATTGGTTCACACTGGAGGGTGGTCAGTACAGTGCTTCCACAGTTCTCTCACCAACATTGGTTCACACTGGAGGGTGGTCAGTACAGTGCTTCCACAGTTCTCTCACCAACATTGGTTCACACTGGAGGGTGGTCAGTACAGTGCTTCCACAGTTCTCTCACCAACATTGGTTCACACTGGAGGGTGGTCAGTACAGTGCTTCCACAGTTCTCTCACCAACATTGGTTCACACTGGAGGGTGGTCAGTACAATGCTTCCACAGTTCTCTCACCAACATTGGTTCACACTGGAGGGTGGTCAGTACAGTGCTTCCACAGTTCTCTCACCAACATTGGTTCACACTGGAGGGTGGTCAGTACAGTGCTTCCACAGTTCTCTCACCAACATTGGTTCACACTGGAGGGTGGTCAGTACAGTGCTTCCACAGTTCTCTCACCAACATTGGTTCACACTGGAGGGTGGTCAGTACAGTGCTTCCACAGTTCTCTCACCAACATTGGTTCACACTGGAGGGTGGTCAGTACAGTGCTTCCACAGTTCTCTCACCAACATTGGTTCACACTGGAGGGTGGTCAGTACAGTGCTTCCACAGTTCTCTCACCAACATTGGTTCACACTGGAGGGTGGTCTGTACAGTGCTTCCACAGTTCTCTCACCAACATTGGTTCACACTGGAGGGTGGTCAGTACAGTGCTTCCACAGTTCTCTCACCAACATTGGTTCACACTGGAGGGTGATCAGTACAGTGCTTCCACAGTTCTCTCACCAACATTGGTTCACACTTGAGGGTGGTCAGTACAGTGCTTCCACAGTTCTCTCACCAACATTGGTTCACACTGGAGGGTGGTCAGTACAGTGCTTCCACAGTTCTCTCACCAACATTGGTTCACACTTGAGGGTGGTCAGTACAGTGCTTCCACAGTTCTCTCACCAACATTGGTTCACACTGGAGGGTGGTCAGTACAGTGCTTCCACAGTTCTCTCGCAAACATTGGTTCACACTGGAGGGTGGTCAGTACAGTGCTTCCACAGTCCTCTCACCAACATTGGTTCACACTGGAGGGTGGTCAGTACAGTGCTTCCACAGTTCTCTCACCAACATTGGTTCACACTGGAGGGTGGTCAGTACAGTGCTTCCACAGTTCTCTCACCAACATTGGTTCACACTGGAGGGTGGTCAGTACAGTGCTTCCACAGTTCTCTCACCAACATTGGTTCACACTGGAGGGTGATCAGTACAGTGCTTCCACAGTTCTCTCACCAACATTGGTTCAAGCTGGAGGGTGGTCAGTACAGTGCTTCCACAGTTCTCTCACCAACATTGGTTCAAGCTGGAGGGTGGTCAGTACAGTGCTTCCACAGTTCTCTCACCAACATTGGTTCAAGCTGGAGGGTGGTCTGTACAGTGCTTCCACAGTTCTCTCACCAACATTGGTTCAAGCTGGAGGGTGGTCAGTACAGTGCTTCCACAGTTCTCTCACCAACATTGGTTCAAGCTGGAGGGTGGTCAGTACAGTGCTCACACGGACGACTCGTAAACACTCATGGTAATGCTAATATTGAAAACAAACTTTTACCTTCTAAAAATCTAAGATAAACAGCAGAGATAAGAACTGATGCGCAGCAGCCAGATGTGTA